>NW_006913606.1:0-102664 GCF_000464535.1 Endocarpon pusillum Z07020
CCATAAATTTCTGCGCCAAGCTTCGGGCCCTACCAGGGCTCCACCCATTGGGCTACGGGTAGTTAGGGCAGACGCGACGCGGTCACAGAACCTCTAGCGCTCCTACTGCCCCTTTTTATGCTTCCTCGACAGTCCTCTGGCCCCATTCTCGCCAGTGGTACTCGGTAGGCTAGCTAGCCAATGCACATTGACCAGTCTTCCACGTCATGACTGCACAGTCGATCAAGAAAGGCGTCTGTGATGCACTCGCCAACGTCGAAGTGTCTGGTTCATTTGCCTGCTTTCATGTTCTAGACTCCTTTCCCAATCCTGCCCTATTCATCCGCGGCCTGGGCACCATTGGCTTGCCATTATCCGTGCGAGATGCACAAGCAATTGCAAGCTCATCAGTCACGCAGCAGAGCCCGTTCGGCAAAGGTTCCCAGACCTTGGTCGATACCTCAGTCCGGAAATCATGGCAGATCGATCCCGCCTACTTTCACCTCCGCAATCCTAGACTCGGTCATCACGTCGGACGCGTTGTCGAGACGGTAGCCAAAGAGCTCAACGTGGCTTGTGGTCCGCGCCATGTGCGTGCTGAGCTCTACAAATTGCTATTGTACGAAGAAGGCGCTTTCTTCCTTCCACATCAGGATGGAGAAAAAGTCAAGGGAATGTTCGGAACCCTTATGATTTGCTTGCCTTCTCAGCACAGCGGTGGCGAAATCCATCTCTCGCATGAAGGCAAGCGTCAGATAATCAGCACATCCGAGACCTCGGATTTTGAATACTCATATGCGGCGTGGTATTCTGATGTCACTCACGAAGTCAAGCCAGTCACTGGCGGATATCGACTTGTTCTCATATACAATCTCGTACAGACCAGTTCTGGACCCACTGCCACCGCCTCCGCCAGCACCGACTCAAAAAGCAAACTGAAAAGCGTTCTCTCACAGTGGAGTGCCGTGTGCAATCAAGAGAATCCTGATATTCCTCGCATGCTGGCCTACAAGCTCTCCTACAAGTATTCAAAGTCAAGTTTGAGCTTTGAAGCCTTGAAAGGTAGCGACCATGTTAAGTTTCGGTATCTCCTCGACGCTTGCAATGATCAAAACTTCCTCGTCTACCTTGCTCACATCGAAAAAGAAGTTACTGGTGGATGCGATGAGAGCGAATATTGGGACCGTTGTGGTGGCGGCGGTTACTATGGATACGACGAAGATTCAGCTGATGAGGACACGGAGGAAGAGGACCAAAGTTATAGGACTAAAGCTTCGATCAAAGATAAAAAGGATCTAGGTGGTTGCCACGAGATCATCGACCTTGTCGATTCTTCGATTCAGCTTACACGAGTCATCGATCGAAATCGTAAAGAAATTGCCAAAACCGTGGACTTCGATGTTGAAGATATTGCCCAAGGGGATATCTTCGAGCGTGCTCCCGATGGAGAGGACTTCACCGGCTACACTGGAAATGAAGGGGTCTCGACAACACACTTCTATCATGATACCGTGGTCTTGTTACTTCCTCAAACATGTCGTGTCGACTTGATGTACAAAGCAGCAAAAGAAGATCCTGATCGTATCCTGAGTTGGATGAAGCGGCTTCGAGAAGACCACGGCACCACTTCAGATGCTTCTAAAAGACTTGAGCTGGAAAGACTTTGCCATCTTGTACTTCAACAGGAAAGAAAGACTTCGTCAGAAAGATTCTCGTGCTTAAGCACATATATTGAATCGACTGAACTCCTGGAAGGGGTCGCCTCTGCCGCTTTGAAACTAGATAACGTACCACTTTTAGAGGAAGCTCTTGGACTGCAGAGAGGAGAACCGTCGGTAGAAATGTTCGGAATCATTGGGGGGGCCATCCCGAGGCTTGGATTCGAGACCCTGAAGCCAGCTCTCGAAACCGCCTTCAGGCGTATCAAGCATATCGATTCCAAGCGGTCTGCATTGCTTCACTTAGCTGGTGAGCCATCGTCTGCTTCAGGGAAGACTTCTGATATGGAAGCAAGTGCGGTTAAAGGTTGGGTCAGAGCCCAAATGGAGTCCATCTTTCTATCATGCTCAAGCGTAACGCCAAAGGATGGTACTGCGTTGGCAGAAGTGGCAGATGAATTTGGCGCTAAAATGCTAGAACAGCGCATTGTACCCTTTGTTGAAGCAAAATCGGATCACACATCATTTGCCATGGCATTCCTTATCCGTCTCTTCGAGCTGCGGGGGCGTCAGGTTCCAGTGAGCACCGTGGCCGAAACATACAGAAGAGTCATTGAGAAAGTCATCACACAATTTGATTGGGGAGCCTCTGAGGAAAGACTGCCAATTTTTTATCCCGTGTCTGGAGATGTCATAATGCAAACGTTGCAGCAGTGTGAGGTGCTCTCGCTCAGTAACGCAATTTGCAATCTATTCCATCAAATCCAACATTCTGCTCTGAATGCACGAACAGATGTTTTTGGAAGCCTTCTGTTGCCGTATATTGAGCTCCTGCTAACACATTTGCGGAAAGGAGGTTCATGCTTTATGCTCAGTAACGACTGCCGTGAGCATGTACACCTGATCTTGCAAGCGTACATCATTCGGTACATTGGGCCAGAGCCTCGAAGACCTACAGACTGGTCTCGTCCAACGAGGACTGTCAGATGCAGCTGTCGGGACTGTCTCGATCTCAAGGCTTTCGTAAAAGACAGCATCCGTGAAACGTGCGAGTTTCGGATTATACAGGCTCGGAGAAAACACCTGGAGAAGCAGCTTCCGCGGACAGGTTATCGATGTCAGACCATCACTTCTGGATCACCGCATGCACTTGTCATAACGAAGGTCCACGAGCAATATGTACAAGAGCACTCACAGTGGCAGAATCGGTTTGATTTTGCCAAGAAGCATATCAGAAACCTCGACAGCAATCCGTGGCTGAAACACTTACTCGGTGATAAGCATGACGAGATTCTAAACTTGAAAATCACGGACCGGCCTTTGTCTATGCTCAGCCCACAGCTACACAACAACAACAAGAGCGAGTTGGGCCAACACTTCGCCGGCAACAAAAGAAAGGAACCGGAGCACAATGGTCACGAAGCAGCTGATCCAACCAAACGTACCAAACTCAATATTGTCGATTTGACCGCAGATTAAGTCGCACTGAGCTTGCAGAAGATGTTAGAAGAGTCTTTTCCCATGTCAGGTGGCATCGGAGGGTGCTTGAGGCCTGTGCCAACGTTGGAAGGACGGATGTGAACCATCCTGAGTGCAAAGCAAAACACGCCCCATGTACTGTAGGATGAAGATGAAATTGTGAAAGGTTTGGAAGGAGGTTTTCCATGGTTGAGCGGCTGGCTGACATAAGGCAAGGATGTGAGGCTGTAAGATATCGGAACTGTCCAAACTGTCCAAACTGTCCAAATGGCAAAATAGCACATATACACATGTATGACAGAAGCAGAGAAGTGTCAAGAGGTGATTGCTTTCTACCAGTAGGGCCCGGCATTCTCTTCGCCTTCTAACTATGGAAAGAGTCGGAACACCTAACCCGAACATCTGAAGGCTGCGACCACTCATGACGCGAGAGACTCATCACTTCTTTGAGTTCTGCTGTGATGTCAGATTTCTATCTGTGCACCCCGGACCAACATGGGTATCGCTTGGTATTGCGGGGAAGCTCTCAAGTCGAATGCATATCATAAGTATTTGAGTCCTCTCTTTCTGTTTGCCATCTGCCTTCGTGATACAATCACCATTCTACACCCTGAGACCTCTCCATCATCAATCATGTGTTCTTCCTTCACCACCCAAACGGTTGATGTTCCGCACCTGGGTGGCATACGCGCTTCCTACCACATGCCCTACCCCTACGACTCTTCCAAACCCACCCTCGTTCTCGTGAATTCCTTCACCACCAATGCCAAGCTCTACAATTCCCAATATGCCAATAAATCTCTAACCGACACCATGAACTTGCTAGCCATTGAACTTCTTGGGCACGGCGGGACGATAGCACTGAAGGTAGACAACTGGACGTATTGGGATACTGCGATCATGAATCTACAGGTCATGGAGAAGTTGGGCATCGAGAAGGCGTTTGCGTTGGGGACCAGTCAGGGGGGTTGGGTCACGGTGAGGATGGCGTTGTTGGCGCCTGATAAGGTATGACTCCAATACTATGTGCTCACTTCGTTCCCTCTCTCTCCTTCTCTCCCTTTCTGTGGTCTCTGGTTTGGAACTGGCTCGTCTTTCTTTCATTGGCATGGGAGCAATTAGAGGTCAGTTCTGCTCCGAAGCTAGGAAGACGAATGACATGAAGAAAGATCCTCGGCATCATCCCCCTAGGGACCTCCCTCTCCGCCGAAACCCCCCATACAATCTCCCTGGGCTGCTGGGACTGCCACGCCTTGCTAACCCCCAGTATCGACTCCTGGACCACCAACACCTCCAGTCCAGACTTCGTCCCCGATGACTCCTACTGCAACTATCTGGTTGACATCGGGTTTGGGGAAAATTGCGAGAAGGAAGTCAGGGAGTTCTGGGTGAAGGAGATTAAGGACAATTATAGAGGGGATGAGGGGAGGAGGCGCATCAGGATGGCGGCTATTAACCTTCGAGATCGGGATGGGTTGAGGGGACGGTTGTGGGATGTCAGATGTCCGGTTATTTGGTTGCATGTTAGTTCCTCAATACTTCACCTGCCTTTCCTTTGCATCCTGGTGTTGGTCTCCTGCTATGGTTTGTCCGATGCTACTGGTGGTGGTGTTCTAAGCCTCTCTGTGTATAGTGCTAACACGCGAGGTCTCAATTAACAGGGCACGAACGACGTCGTCTACACCATCGCTAACGCAAAAGAGGAGATCAAGCTGTTCGAGAACGCGAAGGCCGCGGATCTGATGGTCGTGGAGGGAGGAGCGCATTTTCTGAGTGCGAGTCATCCGAAGGAGGTGGATGAGACGTTGATCGAGTTTTTAGGGAGGTGGGCTGATCAATGATGATGTATGATGGTTCCTTTTGCAGGGGCAGAAGTAAGAGAGAGGGTCAACAGGTGGGTGATTGGATGACCGCAGATTTGTAAGCTTGGATCAATCTTTTGCGAAGGTATAGAAAATAGGAATAGCTGTTGAGCTGCCGTGCCATCCCATCTTCATATCAAGAATACTTGTCACTCCAAGCGCACAATCACTGGCATGTCCACACATACATATTCACCTTTAGATCTATACACATGATCCTACGGCAGACTATTATTGGGTTGACGACGCATCAAAATTTGGAATCTCAAAATCAGTTTTGAGCCAGCAACAGGGTCATATGATTCTGTTTCAGGGCCTTACTCTCTAAGGCCTTATCCTCTTGCGGCACCCTCTTGGGGCACCCTTTTAGGGCACCCTTTTGAGGCCGAAGCTTGGCGCAGAAATTTATGGCAGTTCTCAGATCCCCTTCCTCCTCCCCCCTTCTTCATTCCTCTATTTCTCTACCAATACTCACTCAAATTTAGGGAACAATGGATTCTAAACAGGGAAATAGACGCCGCGTCTGCCGAAAGTCTCATTCGATTGATCCTCCTTCTCCTGCGGCCTCACGAACGCCAAAAACGATGGTTGATACGCCGCGCCGAGCGCGCCTTCTTGCTGACGCACGCCACACAGCTGGCAAATTGCCTCGTACAGAGCTATTTAAGATACATAATATATGGCTCCGAACGTGCAATTCAACAAAATATGAAGGATTTTGGTGTAGGGACCTATATGGCTGCACAGAAAAAAATGCTCTCACAATCACATATCGATGCCCGAATTATATGGGGATTTGACCGTCGATATTGGCAATTGGATGCATTTAAGAAGTTTCGATGGTGTGACGAGTCCCATTTTGCCACTTGCTTGCAACGACAAGCTCGAATTCATCGTCGCAAGGGTTATGAGGCTCGAAATGCCCTTTCAAAGACCCAATTTAGATTGAAGCGCCAAAATCAATCTGTACACGTATATGGCGTTATTGGATGGAATTTCAAGGGTCAGCTCCACTTCTATACTGGCTCTGGTATAGGGGGACGGCTTGTTCAAGCTGATTATATGACTATTTTGAAAGAAATCGTCGCTCCTGATTGGGATAAAGATTGCATATTAATCGAAGATAACGACGGGCCTCATGGTACCAAGGGCAAGGGTCCTAACAAGGTCAAAGCACTCAAGGACCTTCTAGGGATCAAATGGGAGATGAACCCTGCTAATTCGCCTGATCTCAACCCCATTGAGACGATCTGGAGGATAATAAAGCAGCGCTTGAAGTCCAGGGGGGTCATCTTCGAAGAAGCTGTTCTGCGCAGGGCTATTCAGGAGGAGTGGGATAAAATAACTCTGGATGAGATTAATAGGGCTATCTCAACAATGCCAGATAGAGTAGCTGCCCTAAATGAGCGAAATGGGCGCCCTATCCCCTACTAAATGGCTGTGTAGATAGCACGAATCTGAGAACTGCCATAAATTTCTGCGCCAAGCTTCGGGCACCCTCTTGGGGCTCTTAAGGTACTCTCTTAGGGCACCCTCTTGAGGGCACCCTTTTCAGACATTCTCTTTTGATATCCTCTTCTTACATCCCCTACTTGTATTTTATGACCATAATTTATCAGAGGAAACTCAGTATATACTGTAAGAACAGCTCTGATTTTGAAGTTCAAATTTTTGATGTGTCGTCAACCTAATAATAGTCCGCCGTGGCTCGGCCTGTTTCGCCAAGACAGGAAAAGGGGGCCCTGGCCTGACCCACATTGCCCAGGAAAAAGTATGGACCTGCCTGCGGGAGATCTGAGGCAGTGGCAGTCGTCGACTATTTGATTAGCATAAAACCATCACCAGGCAACTATCAATACAATTCTGGACTCGATTGTGCCAGAACTTTCGGCTCGAGACAAGCCGTCTGGTGGGAGTGGAGGATATTAAGGTTGGTAGGAGTGAATGCACGCTCAAACCATCAAAAGTGGGGCTTTGACGAGCTGTGATGTTGCTATCCTATACTTCATAGATACACCAGAGACCAACAGGTCACCCCATACGTATGACGCCGACTGCAAGTTTGCTAAAGGAGCCCATAACGAAAGACATGCGTAACCCACACCATGAACGCCTTCCCACCAGGGCCTCGAACCGCGTGACCGAAGAGCAATGGCCATGCCTTGAGCGTACGGATCGCCGCCATCAAAATCCCGGGCTTAGTCCTCGTCGCTTGAAAGCCCAGCCTCGTCTTTTCCTTGTACTAAAGTATTGATCAGCTTCTTATACGGATAAGAGGAAGGAAATTGTCGACCCACCGGTAATCTTGTGCCGATCGAGGCTGTGTAATACCTTCAAGGTGCTCTCCAGGACTTTGAGTTTCTCCGTTGCACGACTTCTTTCGACCCTGCTTTCTTCACTTTCTGCAGCAATGCTTTCAATCTCGTCCGGCTCTAGAGCAAATACCACTTCAGGTGTGAACATCTCAGGCAGCTTTTGTAGCAGACACTGTTCAATGGCGAGTTCGCTGAAGACGTCCACGATGGTTTTTTGGGCGACCTGGACGACCTCGCATTAGCATCTTCACTGTGAATGTGTAGAGTAGATACAAGAAAGTGATAACAAACCTTGTAGTAGGCTAGCATACAGTCGATGGCCTCAGAGCAAGCAAAACGGTCCATGTCAACCTCTGTCCTTGAAGTCATTGAGGTTAGCAGAGGCCGCAGTTGAATTCCAGTGTCTGGGGAGTGATATGTTTCGTCGATATCCGCAAGCCCAAAATGCGAGCAAAGCCTCTCTTCGAGGAACTTTTGCCAGTGCCTTTCTTTTGCCTTTTGCACGTTTTCGATGAAGTAGTGGTTGTAAGTATTCGGATGACCTCGTTGGTGCGGTGCTAGCACTTCTGCAGCCTTCTGTTCCGTGGCTTTTTTTAGCGCATCCATTTCAGGGTTGATAATCTGCCGCATCAGCCCCCCGATCGTCTCGTCATCTGCAATATGGTCCAAAATCATATTGACCGTCGTTCTGGCTGCCTCGATGAGCCGGCTCATGAACGCGTTCACATGTGAACCCCATGGAGACGCCTGCTCGAAGAAAAGATCGCCTATGATCAGTGGATTGTAGGTGCCTGGGAGCTCATAGCCGCTGCTCCGCTTCATCAAACCCAACACCTCCTGGATATAGTCAGAACGCCGGATGCGAGGTGGTGATAGTGGTGGGCTTTGGAAGGGTTGGGTCTCGTTGTCATCTAAAATGTACTTTGCATGTCCTTTTGTTCGCATAGTATCAGAGAACTCTGTCAGAATGGCCTTTGCCACCGCACGAAGTCGCTTGTTGTAGCCGTCCTTGGTCATTGCGCTGCCAAAGAATTGGTCGACATATACTCCCCCTACTGCGGCCTTGGCGAGTGAGGAAAACGATTGGCTGATCTGGAGAAGGTGCAGACGCTGGTCTTTGAGCGTTGCTCGCGCGCCACCCAGTCGTTCAAGAATACTCTGGCACTCCTTTACCCCGCCTTCCACGTCCCGGATGAGGTTCGGTAGTTCCATTAGGATCTGATCCTTGAGCAGAGAGCTGAGTCGTGGTTTCAGTGAAGTAATGCCTACGTGCGTAGGCGGAAGAGTAGTCCAGATGCCCTTGGAAAAGAAATCTCTCTCAGCTTGATCTCTTTCTTCGGCAGAAGAATCTCTTGTGTCATAGTCACGGTTCTTCAATACATGCCAACCCAATCTGAAATTCACGTCCTTATTTTCGGCAAGGTCAACGAACGACCTCTCACTGTCGGAACCAGCATGAAGAGTGTCAGGTTTGGTGATAATTCCAAGTGTACGTAAGCCTTGGGGATCTAGCTCCCGAGCGTATTTAGTAACGATCTGATTAGCGAAATCGTTCTTCGCAGATACGACTGCAAGAATAATACTTCGGGCCTTTTTCATATAGGAAAGAACCAGATCTTTGACGACTTGAGCATCGTTATCTGATTGAGCCTTATTGCCTGCTTGAAACAGACCAGGAAGATCCACTAACGTCAGATGTGGTTGATTTGGGCCAGACACTTCAACTCGCAATATGTCATTACTGAAAGCCTTTGCGTCTCCATCAAGACCCATAACCTCTTTGGCGTCATTGACTAGATGCTCGAACTGATCAAGTTCAACGATCTCATGTTGAAACTTGAGTAATTTTGTCTTCTCGCTATCGGTTCGATCAGGACCAGGCACGATGGTGACGCTTGCATTGCTATCTGGACCTCGGCGAAGTATAAGCTCTGTAGCGAATCGGGTGCATAGGTTGTCTTTAGTGGGAAAGCGGATTCCAGATACAGCCTCAAGCACTGAGCTCTTTCCCGACGACTGGTCTCCACAGACAATTAGTTGAGGGAGGTCGATATATCTGCTGATGCCTTGCGATCTGAGACTATCGATAATGTTGAGAAGATCGCCATGACCCTTTGACTGTAGAGAGATAAGGGGCGTCTCAGCCGCGGATTGATCTCCCATGTCGAAATTGAGTAGATTTGATTTCTGTGGCAGAGAAGAAGGTGTGGGGAAGGAGTTTCAGGTAGAATGTTTTCTGCGGAGGGGAATGATGGAGAGAAGAGTGGAAAGTGCACCCTTTTAAATGTAAAGAAAAACAGAGCACATAGAGCAGACACATTGAAAGCGGAACATCGTGGCTGGGAGCATGGCTTTGTTGGACGGGCCATCACTAAGAGGGCAAACACAGGCCCGGCTCTAATTCACTTGAGCCTGCCATGCCGGTGTTGGGTAGCTATCATCTCCCCACAACGAGTGCTCGGCTGAGTAGAGTAGCGATACTACCAGGAATGTTGGGCAAAATCGACCCCAAATGACAGAGGCTGAGCGATTGCGGTATCCCAAGGATTATGCAGACACCCAAGAAGCTGGGATGTACAGAAAACGCGGCAGTCAACATTACACTCTTCCTCCTTGCAGAGAGTAGGTGTTGCGTGCCGCTTGAGCTGTTGCCTGCGCTATCTTGGAGATAATGATTGTCAAAATGTGCACTGTGCCGCTGCACAGCCTTCGTGCATGAATTGCAGCCTCCCTATCCGCCTGGTCAGACTGTAGGTCAAGCTAGATGAAGCAAGAATGTGTGGTGTATCTATGAACACAGTCTGCATCGTGAGTGCTTGTGCGCTTGTGCTGGATAGTTGAGAATCAGCATACAGGTGCCCTAATAGAACGTAAGATGAGGAAGATGGGTGGTTGGAGGTATACAAAAGATCATCCCAGACCTTTAAGAGGCGTACAGAGAAGAGCGCTTAACCACAGGGAAGCGGCACGCTGGGATCAAAGCTGGCACAAGGCCGAGGCCCCTAAGTTAGACAGAATTGGTGGCCGTCTTGGCTCCTGCAAATCTGTCACAAGAAGTGGGACTATCTAGGCACAAGAGTCGGCCTAGAGCCGCCCAATCATTATGACCCTTTTGATTTTGCCCAGACGGCCACTAATTCCGATGTCTACGTAGTAAGTAAGTATGGCCGGGGCCCAAGGCCCATACAAATAATTGGTGTCGCTCTTGGCATGGTATTTGATGACAAATTGGCTGGTATTGTCTGTAGAGTAGTCTGCTAGCTATAACTCTCATTTATTTCGCCATTTCGTGCTGTGCCTACAGCGTCACTAACTGTATCAATGGGCCTCGGCCCTCCGGGCCCGGGTCCCGGGCATCCGTCCACTACTACGTAACTAGTCAATAGACCATCAGCTTGCCGACCTACGAAGCCTTACATTTGATCCAAGTTACGGAGTAGAACTACATAAATGCTGGGGACAGATTCGTCTGTTACGAGTAGCTTTGACAGGCAATGGTCTTGTGCAGGGACGATCCGAGTCGAGATTCTCCTGCGTGCGCCTTTCGGCTACGGTCCGGTCTTTGCGAAAGCCCCCTCAGTGACCGACCCGAGCCGAACTCATCCATTAAAGATATACAGTGGCTGAGGACCTGTCCCGACACCAAGCAAGGCAGACAGCCGGTGCCACTCAGTGTGCAGCCCTTCGCAATAACCTAGGCAATCATGTACTGGCTGAAGATGCTATCTCGAAGAAGCTAGGTACGGACAATGTAGAAAGGAAAGGAAAGGTAAGGAAAGAGATATAGCGTGTGATGAAGTTGGAATGTGAATTCGCTACTATGTGCCAGCCCAGCCGAGATATGGCTTCCCCATCATCCATCGCTATACCTCATTACTTTCCTGAAAGGCCAAATTTTCCACATTATCTGTTATTGCGTTGAGTGACGCATTTTGCCGACCTTGACAGGACACCAGGACGACCTACATGCTCGCCCTGTAGGACAGTTTTCTTCCCTTGCTCCACAGATTATATGCAAATGAGAATTACCATATTCAGTTGGCTGATAATGAACCATGATATGCGCACCGTAACTCGAGGTCGCACCTTGGAGGAAGCCACCATTCCGTCGTGCCAACCAGATACCCCTATGGGCTAAAAAGAGAAGAAAAACTTAAGCTCGGCATAAGAGCCAGCTCCAAGTCTATAATCGCAATGTGATTCGATGCTTGGTTCCGTGAGGCTTGCTTTGTCTGAGGAGCCACGAATTCGCTTGTGAGGATTAGGTGAGGATGACCAGTTCCCTGGCAGCAATAAAATCTCTGCCTGCAAGGTAGCTGGCTGCAAGACTGCCCAAGTTGGAATGCTCGTAGCAGATATGGGAAAGACGCCGTCACTTATGTGAACATAGGTATTACTTATCTCTTGAGAAAGAATAGGCGGGATTTACTCCGCACTTCGTATACTGAAAGGAGCGAGCACTTCAAGGCCCATCATTATTCATGAAAGCGTAGGGTGAAAGAGATTTGTATGTCGGCTTGATGGGAGCACCATTCTTTTCAAGCAATCTCGCCGCGTCGCGCTCCCGTTTCTTCCGCAAACGCACTTCAAGACTTTCGTAAGCCTCGTCAATCTCAGGTAGGAAGGAGGTGGCCGTTGGGCTGATACTGGCTGGCGATTCCTCATTTCGTGAGGGGACAGGTCTCTCTGGCAAGGGCGGCATAGGCTTTTCCAAGTACGCATCAAAGGCCTTGGCATCGGGTACTCTGTCCTTGGCTGGTACCACTGATGGCTGTTTCGGAGGAGCCGGCGCCGGTCTCTTCAATTCAGGGACTCTAAATTTCACTGGAGGCGCCAGCCTCAGTTCGTTTTCCGATTCTTCATCGACCAAGATAGCTATCCAGACGCCAATCTGATCGTGGCTGCCAACGAGTGGCGTAAAGGCGATCCATCGATTGCGACCTCGATCGCCTGGTTTCATCACCCAACGGACCTTCGCAGTGACACTTCTGCCTTGTGCTAGGGCCTGGGTGAGCTCCTCACGGACCTCAGGACTACCTCCAATCTTGTCTATTATAGGAGCCTGCACTATGCCGGGTAGGCGCAAAGAGGGGGAGGCGAAGAGGACACGTAGGGATGGATAAGGTCGAATGAGAAGATACTGTAGATTCTCAGCAATAGAAAAATCAATAAGAATGCAGGAAGCTTACATGCTGGTAAAATCCACCCAGTTTGTTGTTAACCCAGCTTTCAGAACCGTACTCTGACAGGGAAGCGGAGGAAAGACCTCGCAGGAGAGCTGCAGGACGCTGCCAGTTACCGTTCGTTGACCGGACATCGTCATCTGCTTGTTCTTGTATCGTCGGCGCCCTTCGACCGCCATCCTCGTGTTGGTTCTGCGAATCCAGCATCTCACGTGGGTCTTGAGATTTGTCTTTCGGCTTGCTCCCTTCTGGAGGAGCAGTTGGACCCATGAAGTCGATTTGAGGGCCTCTTTGAGAGACCTCGCCATCTAGATCGGCGCTGTCAGGGAGAACGTTGCTGACGTCAATCTGGGCGCCGAGAGTATATCTGATCTTTCCGCTGACGTCGCGCAATTGAGCGAGCATCAATACATTTAGGAAAGGAGACCCATCTCTACGACTGGATAGAGGAATCAGTCAGCTAGCGAGTATGACCATGGCATTGCAGTGCTTACTAGTTAAGGATCAGGTCGCAATGATCTCGTCCTTCGTCCAATGCTTTGCGGATACGATCGATACTGGCCTTGTTTGTCCTTGGTCCCTGCAGAAAACGGCAATTGCGTCCAATAACGTAACCCATACTATACTGAGTCATTTGATGGAATGCTGTGCATGCCGTCAGCTAAATATAACAGAACGGCATCCAAACTTGCAGACCACAAACCTTTTGAGGCGAAGACGATAGGATTGTCAGTTCGCGACGGGTCGGTCAGACAGAAGACCTCCAACATTCCCTCCGGCTCATCCCTCGAGGGTGGTACGGCAGGACCTGCAATACGCCTCATCATGCTTGACTTGACCGTCTGTACATACAGCTGAGTCACAAAGGCCGGAAGATCTTCCTTGACTAGGACGTTGAACGCCTTTTCGGCTTTGAATTCCAATTCCGAGTTCATGGATGTCTTAGTCGGCGCAGACGTAAAGTCGTGCCCTGGTATCGCTTCTAGAGAATCTGCGATTGTGATGGCATAATTGACAGCTTTCAAAGCTTCTGCGGCATCCAGGTGGTACATTAGCATGGGAATCGATCTTGGCCGGCAAGCGCTGAGGAAAGCCGTGAAATCCAGCAGTGAGGATGGATCTGCAAAGATCTTCTTTAGATGTTCGCCAGCAAATAACAGATCGCAAAGAGCTTCGAGAGCATGTAGATCGTTTCCAATCTTGACCGGCGCTGCCAGGTCGAATTCGTCTGATGGGGCGACGAAGGGGTTTTCATTATCCGAGTGCTCACCCCTTAGAGACTGTTGCATGGCAGATGTGACGTCGGTGTTGGATTCTTCAACTGAGAAGGTGCCAGATTCTCTGGGTGAGCTCCTCTGCGCCGAGGCATGATCTGACCCTTCTGATTCTTGGAAAGGAGCCTGTTTATTGGAACTACAGCGATGGTGAGTAACATGTTCGGAAAAGGGCAGAGCGAATGAAAACAAAACCCTACTTTGTGCGATGCCGCAGTTGACCTGACCTGGAACGAGCATCTGCTCTGGGAGAGGCGCGGCCTTCATCGGACCTGCTGGAATTGTCGGAGGAAGAAGCCTGCCATTCCTCTGCCGCCAATCTCACTGCTTGATTGTAATAGATGTCCTCATACGACTGCAGCCTTGAGTCACCTCGCTCAGTGGGTTCGTAGTCGCTGTGTCCTGATTCTTCTATGGTGTGAAGGGGCTTGTTGCTAGGGAAGGCGTGCAGAGCGCCGACATTGGACATTTGGCCAATTGGCTAGGGTGTTCTTTTGTCTCAAAGCAAAAAGTGTCGCTCGCCTTCTAGAAATGAGATGAAAGTACGGTAGGAGTGAGGAGGGGAGGGCACGGGATGGTAGTGAATAAGGAATATGGGTGACCATGTGCATTACGAACTGAGCCAGAACTTTGACCTGCTTGGAACGCAACGGTGAGAATCTACTACCTACTGCGTGATAAAAATTTTAGCCCAATCCTCGACCGTGCGATTCGCATAGAAGAGCAAGATTGATCCTGGTTGACTCTGGGCTATTCCCAATCAACGAGCCGTCGGAGGCTTATCGATCAAGGATGATGGACGTTGAAGCCCGGTGCAATCTGCGGCTAACGTAGCAAGGATGGGTGAGAGGGGGGAGAAGCTGGCCAGACGCAGCTTGCTCAATGGCGTAGTTAATGGGCAATAACTAGAATCCATACTACGGTACCAGGCAGAAGTAGCCATATAGCTCGGCGCTAGTAAAACTAGTTTTCTTTCATTGTGCCACAGCTCCCGAATCCACAATCTGAGAGCTTATTTTGTCTTTAGCTATACAAATTGGTCAGTTAATAACCGTTATCAAGAATTTAGCTTAGCGGTTATGAAAGCATATCGAGTCATACAGGGTCAAAGATACTAGCGCCAAGCTATGGCTACTACAATTCTGCTTGGTACTCTGTACCGTAGTAAACTTTATGCGAAAATTCTAATACTAGTAGTTAGTACGGAGTAAAACTAGTTACTGGTATGTGGGAGTGGCATGGTGAGGTAGGGTGGCACGAGGTGTCCCGACAGATTGGGTGCCGTGATTTCGATAAACTAATTAAACCGGAACTGATTGTGCCATGCATAGTCGGTCGTTTTTGGGTAGGATCATTGCAATTTCGGCAGATCTTGTTCCTTATGCCTTGTCCTCTACCCCTGGGGCTCGGGTCCTGGCGATGGGGGCTGTCCTTGGCACAAATCTTCATTGTTAACTACTTGAAGGATTCACCCGGCTCATCTTCTGGGTAAGTGGCGCCCTTAGCAACTTTAGCTGCTGAATGGTGAGTGTCATGTGAGCTGCCGGTGGTAGCTGCCTGCATCTTTGCTCAGGGCATCATGGATACGTACTCGTAGTAACGACTCGTATCGAATATGCATGGAAGACAGCATGTTTTGCTCCTTGTGAAACGATCATCTCAGCGTAGCTTCTCTCACCACGTTTTCCCCGCCACCAACGCCTTTGGCCCTAGTCTGAGCATTACCCTTCGCTAGGAGCCGCTAGTAGATGGAGAATACCGATAGACGGGATATTTCTACAGGTAGAAGATTCGCGAGGGCCAAGGTCGATCCAAACAATACCAATATTACACAATATGCAGGGGAGCTCGAAGCGAAGAAAGTCGTCAGGATAGTGCCTCGAGTAGCGCATGCAGCTGGCACCAATCGGAATTGCTTTTACGTGGATGAGCTAATGTACGAATAGCAGCAAGATCACCCTATCCTTGCCAATGCTGCATGCACGCCAAAGTCATGATGTACTTCCGGCATTTGGCTTCTTGCAGTTAGCTATCGTCCGGAGTCTATTTGGTCTCGAACGCAGAGCCGTCGCTGACCGTAATGCACATCTGAACAATAGCTCAAGCGGTCGTTCACTGCTCATGACACTGCCATGCATTCATCTTACTGTCACAGGTGAGGCACAATGACGGCAATGATGGATTACAGAGATACCCACCTCAACGGCGCTCCTACGAACCCCTATGGCAACGATCATGGCTTCGACTTCGGAAACATCACCTCGACACCTTCCAAGGCCCTGGTGGAGCGCGAGCGAGATCGAGGTGTATCTCCACCACCACAGTCTGATGACACTCGGCCAAGGTCATCCACCAGTAGAGGCATGGCTGTCAATGGTGTCGCAGACTTCTTCAGCCCAGAAGTCTTTCAGATCGTCCTGCACAACCCAGCCACGGCGCATCAGCTTCTTAAATTTAGCCAAGCACG
Organism: Endocarpon pusillum Z07020; assembly: GCF_000464535.1. Taxonomy (NCBI): domain Eukaryota; kingdom Fungi; phylum Ascomycota; class Eurotiomycetes; order Verrucariales; family Verrucariaceae; genus Endocarpon; species Endocarpon pusillum. The sequence continues at coordinate 16,218 of NW_006913606.1, forward strand.
TATGTCGGGAGAGAACATGGAATTCTTGGAGAGGGTTAGCTTTCAGAGTTCGAGCTTCATCATGGTGCGCGCTGACGATGGCTCGCTCTGGAACAGGTAGACCGATACAATACTCTCCTAGACGAATTGACCAAGACCCTCTCCGAGATTCACAAAAACTTCATATCTCCGGATGCCGTGAAACAGTTGAACCTCTCGCAGGGCATGATGAAGCAGATGAATGCAGATATTAAAATGACCACCATGACCACGCTTCCGGCCATGGAGTTGATGTTTACGGATGCGCAAGAGCACATTGAGAATCTGCTGGCCTCGGATATCTACCCTAGATTTGTCAAGCACCAAATGACCACCAGTGCAGTCAAGGCCTTGTCTGGTGGTAGCCGTCAAAGATATGCAGGCCTTGGCGATTGTTTCTGTCTTACCAATCCAGCGTGAGTTACATGACGCAATCTTGAGTGTTCAAAAGCGCGGTATTAACCTTTCATCTGCGTACCAGCATAGCAGACAATCCCATTGTTTACGCCTCGGATGGTTTCGTCAGTGTCACCGGCTATTCAAGGTCAGAGATTATCCCTCGGAACTGTCGATTCTTACAAGGCAACCATACCGATCACGCTGCAGTGCGGCGACTCAAAGCCTGCATTGGCGCAAAGAAGGAGTCAGTAGAGTTACTTCTAAATTATCGAAAGACAGGAGAACCATTCTGGAACTTGCTATACGTGAGTGAGTATAGCATAGTACTACCTACAATCAATGCGGCAGAAATTAACAAAGCATCCTACAGCTCCTTTACTAGATTCCGAGGGCAGAACAGTTTTCTTCCTTGGAGGACAGATCAACTGTTCCACCACAATCCACAATTGCTCCGACATCCTCCGACTCCTTTCCATTGGCGAAGACTCCAATGTCGTTGACGATCCATATCTTGCCGCAGCAACAACTTCTAAACCCGGAAGTTCCGGCCTCGGCGCCTTGTTCAAAACCTTCCGGAGCAAGAACAATGACAAATACTCCGACATACCAGCCGGCATGGAACAGAATCTAATCAACAAGATCGAGCGGCTGGATTTCAAAGAGCAGATGGAGATGTTCTACACCGCCTACTCTAAGGTACAATCTGCTCCTTCACTCTAGGCAAGCAATTCCTTACCCTAACCTCATGGACATCACAGTTCCTCGTTCTAAGCCACCCTGCTCTCGAAGTCAAATTCTTCTCGCCGACCATAGTCGACATGCTCTGCCTCGACCCGAAAGAAAACCTCCACCTCGCCAATAACAACATATTCAAGATTCTCATGCAACATGCCCCCTCTATGCCGCGCGACTTCAAATATCGCATCAAGAGCTCATTAAAGTCTGGAAGGGCAGTAAGCGCGGATATCAATCTCGTGACGAAGAAGAGTGTGATCTATAGGAGGAGTGAGAGGTTGGCGACACATTGGACGCCGTTGAAGGATGAGAAGGCCGAGGTTAAGTGGGTGGTTGTTACGTTGACGGCGGGGACATAGTTGGAAAATAAGTAGGATCCTACCTTGAAAGGTGAGTCAGGGAGGTGAGAGAGCAAGGTATAGCACGGATGTGGTTAATGTACATATCGGAACGGAAGGATGTGAATATACAAGGGAGGAAACCGTAGCTTGACAGACATGGCAGAATCTACGAGCAGTAGAACAGAGACCTCAGTACGCCATGATCACCTTTTGATAATCCCTCAGTATCCATGGTGAGTGCATACAATTGAGCTGATCGTCAACTAGCCAACTCATCCGAGAAAGGTCTCAACGTCTTTCATTCCCGTCCGCCTTTATACGTAGCTGCGGTGTGCAAGAACCAATCCAGGTACAGCACTACAGCAGCACAGTACCTACCCGAACAACTCTATCAACCACTATCGAAGCAGCTACTACGTATCCGAAGCCCCTCCGCCTCCACCCACCATTCCTGCATCATACTTAAAACCTATCCGATCCGTAATGCATGAAAGTCAAACCTGCCGAACCTCGCATACACATCTTACAGAATTACGTACATAGTAGTAGTGTCAGCAAGCTTTACATCCCCCTGCATGTGCGCATGCATACCGCCTACCTACCTACCTGCTTACCTCGATCAGTTCTCCCCCGTCATGACTGCGCCGCAAGATATAGATCAGACACCCTTACAATATCAAGATGAAGATAAATATAAATGACGATTGATCGATCGATCGATTCAGACACAAGGACGTTCCCTCCGCCACGGATGTCCAGGAGATGTGATGGAATGGGATTACAAGCAGACAGGTGGAATTGTATGGGATGGGATGGGATTGGACACCGTTTTGCAGGTGTGCAAGTGTGCACGCATGGATGCATGTGCATAGTATGGATGCAGGGGCAAGCACCGCACCTTGCAGGTCTGAAGATTCTGCGTACTAACTACTACGTACGTACTCGTGCATTGATTAGCATGCATGTTTGGTTGTCCACCTGACTACTATTGTCTATCAGATCTTGCTAGAGGGACATGCGTAGAAGGGATTATCGTTAGTGAGAGTTCATCAGCGTTGTGAGTTTGGAAGGGGATGGGAAGTGGCCTGTTTCATTTACTCCTGTCCAGGTGATAGCCTCGCATTCATTCCCGACAAAAAGAAAAATATGCTACTGATCTTCTTGTAGAAACTGGCAGTTTGGAAAACTTGACACTTTGTGCTGAAGAAAAGGAGATGTCATGTCATGTCATGTCATGTGGTTCACTCTTTGTTCCTTCATCTGTTACTACTAGTAACTAGTATGACTACCCAAGCTAATCCGTGTACCTCAGATGCACATATGCACAGTACAATAGAATGTTTCGCTTCGCTAAAACGCTGACATTAACCAAAGTAAGCAGCTTTGCTTGCTTGCCTTACTCTTCCACAAACAGACATGTGCAAACAGAAAAGAAACGAAGAAGGGAACCTGATATCATTCCTTCAATACCTAAGCAGGAAAGTAAAGGGTGCCTTTTCACTTCCAAACAGGCCTATTGCTCAGTGAGCTTTCTCTGCCGCTAGCATTCGAGATGACAGTACTGCCTTTGATTTTGTTTGTCGGAAGAGGTAACATACTCAATCTCCTGCCTGCCACAGATCCTGGTCGTTGATTCTGAGCTAGCCTAGGTCTCATTGAAGGACTGGAGCTCAATTCTCTGTCCAGCTGGAGATTCTCCAAGTCATGATCCAAGTCTTCATCATCGCCAATATCAATCCCGCTGTCGCCTCTCGAAACTGGATTGCTTGTCTTCGAGGCCAGCGGCTTCGAAGACGATCTTTGGTGTGCAAGTGATGAAGGTGCCCGATTCATTGTAGGCTTGCTTCTGTTGTGGACGGCTAGCGATGAAGGAGATCTGATGGTGCCAAGGTGAGGTGATGTGTGGACTGGCGCCGTCACGTGGCGACCACGATGGTGTGGCAGCGGATTTTGAGCACTTCCTGGGACCGGGGTGCAAACTCGTTCAGCAAAGGATTGCAGATTCGACGCTCGTCGCATGGCGTTTGTTGGTGGAATATTGGGCGAGCTTGTTGCTTCTCGACTCAATGGACTTGGGGCTGGTAAAGAGGAAAATGAGGACCCCGATCGAGAGGGCTGATGATGCCTACCCAGCGGGGACGACATTGTACCTGAAGCAGTCCTGGCACCATAAGCAGGTTTTGGGTTGCTGGGTTTACCGCTACTGCTCCATCTAGGCTTGTTGCTGAGTGGAGTGGCAGCTGGTCGAGGTAGTGGGGCAGTGGGAGGCTTGTATATACCTTGGCGATAGACAGACGGCTGGCCAGGCGAAGGAGATGCAGTTCTAGCTGGAAGGGTGCTAGCGGAATGCGATGAGAGGGGCGTTGCCGGTCGTTTATTCAGCGATGATGCATAGCGTTTATGACCAGTTGGAGGACGTGAAGAAGAAGTCGATCGATACCCACGAGTCCCATTTGCTGGCGGTGTATCGTGCTTGCCACCGGAAAGAACAACCGACGAAGCAGGAGATGAACCTGGCGTCTCGTTGAAGCTGCTCGTCATTGACCGATCCATGGAAATGATACTCGATATTGAGTCTCGCAGCTCAGAATTGTGATTGGCATTGGACTCTTCGAGAGTGGCCTCCATGATGTTCATCGATTGATGCATTGCTTGGACCCGAGAAGTCATGTCGGCATGCAATCTTAGGATCTCTCCATTGACTGTGAGTCGATCCCGGACACCTTTGTGAATGATAGACAGAACACGATCAATCGCAGGCCCATAGTGCATGCGTTTGGCCTCGAAATTTTCGACTTTCTTAGCAAGGGCTGTTCGATTGTTGTGCTGCGCTCCTGCGTCGATTGCTTCTTGTAGCTTTGTAATGCTTCTCTCGACGGATTCACACATCTTCTGCGCCTGCCTACCAGCATTGCGGAAGACCAGTATCCATCGGTCCTCACCCAGTTCTCTTCGGAGGTCCTCGGCTTCCTTTTCCAATGTCTTCCAGCCTTTCTCCAACCGCGTCCTCTTCTCCTCCAATTCTATGCACGCAGTTGGAAAGACCTCCTCAGCCCGTGCTTTGAACATGGAGAGACGCATTGGCAAGAAGTCGAGGGAAGCCCGAAGTGGTTGCATACGGGCAAATAAGGCCAACAAATTTGAATCATTTTGTGTCTTATCAAACGCAGAAGATTCCAATGGCGAGGATGAGAAACCGAAAGGCAGGCTAAAGCGATTGGTGGCTGAGTTTGAGGCTCTTTTCGGACCTTCATGAAGCATGTTTTCCAGCTCGTTTAGGTCGAATCCTTCGCTGACATCGGTGTGGGCATCCTCACGCATTGACATATGTCTCTTTTCTTCCATCTCAAAGACAAGTCGGCCTAAGCTGTCCATCTCTTCACCAACATCTCCGAGCACAGTACCCCACAACTCTTCCCATTCCATAGCCAGTTCCACTTGATTGTGCACAGCCTTCAACGAATTTCGGACATCCTCCCAATCTGCGAGGGTCGATTCCATCTGGTCAACAACGTCCTGTAGATCCTTTGCTTCAACCTCACCAACATCGGGCCGCATCTGCAGTTCGTCTATCGCTTGCACGTACACATTTACCAGTGTTTCGAACTTCCGCACAGCCTTGTCAGTCTCATCTAGGCCTTCTCGTCCTGCAGCCGCAGCCCATTCGACGTCGTCGTCTGCATCCAGATTGCTTAGGATCTTGATCGCTTTTCCAGCCCACATTTGTATTTGATCCGCCGCATTTGTCAACGCCCTGATGGCTTTATGTGCTGTATATATAGCAGATATGCTAGTAGAGAGCGATTCGGAGGAAGGTAACTTCATGGAAGTGAGACTGGACCATTGGCTACTGAAGGTTGCGCGGGAGAAAGAGAAAATGGAATCTGTTCGAGATATGCTTCGGGAGATGAAGTGGGAGTCGACATTGCTTGACACCGAGGGTGAGTCTTTCGGTGGTACGGGTGGGGGATTGCCAGAGTCGTCAGATGTTTTCTTTAGGTACCTTTGGAGATCGGTCTCGGCTGATGCTTCTGTCTCCACCATCGTTTGTACTCCATGGGCAAACATGCCCCCTCTTGATTGGTGGACACAATAGGGAGCTGATCAACAGTATTTGGTTGAAATTCGTGAGGTTATGGAGACTTCTATGTTTCTCTGATGGCGATGCTGGTAAGTGAAAGGTTTTGTGAAGTGTTTCAACTGGCTTTCAAAATGTTTTGGGTCGATCAGGGAACAGCAGGCACACAAACAAGGAAGTCTTAAAGGTGCGCTTCTTGTAACGGTGCAAGTCATTACATGTAGAGTTCCGTCTGTCTTGGTAATTGAGACACGGAGACAAGGAGATATGACCTTAATGTTGTGGTTGGGCATTGCCTGAAGGAGCTCCGCTAAGAGCGGGAAAACTTCCTGGCCGCCAACCTCTAAACAAACCAACTACGTAGTACGTAGTGAGCAGCTAAAATTTAGCTGGGAGAACGCGACGCGTCTGTCGATCATGCTACGTACTCTTCATAACCAGATTTTCAAGAACAAGAACATGCAAGACAGCGGCTACAAGAAGGTGAAGATCAACCTTGTAGGTCTCTCCATGTTGAGCGTACATGCAAGTACGCTGCATATGCGAAGAACAGGAGAGTTAGGTGGAAAGGCAGCTGTTAAACCCGTCTACAGCCACGCTAGATCAGGGACCCCCCAGGTCAAATCAGGCATATACAATCTCCAAATATAGAAGTCTCCCTTATTTCGCTTATACGCAAAAACTATGTTGAACAGCGATTATACACGGAGCATGGTATCAAAAAGAGCTGTTCAGTGGCGCACCAGGGCAGGGTGATTCCGGGGTTGATTGATGGCCTTGTTATGATTGACAATCACAGCATGGAATTGTCATGCAATGAGCAACAGAGCTGGTAATTTTCAGAAGAATGATCGTTTACTAGGCCGTGATGATAAGAGAATTTGAATCATGTATCAAATGACAACGACTACCCTTTGTATCCACACCTCAACCATCCACAGTCTCACCATTACCCAATACAAGTAGCGACCCACCGCAGTTAAAGTGACATTGCAAGGAAACAGTTGCCACGAAAAGAAGAAGTAAGGCTGAAGATGCGTTGGCTGCAAAGTGTTTTAGCTGGGTTCTGATAAGGTGCGGGCTGTATTCACCTTTCTGTTATGGTAATCGTATCGTCGTACGGTGAACAGCCGGCATCACATCATCAAAGATTGGGTGCCAGCCGATACCAGGGTAAAGTTGGAGGATCTCTTCTCTACAAGCGTGCAAATTCTTGGGATCTTTGAGTAAGTCGAACGGATGAGTGTTTTGTCCCCTCCTCATCCCGCAGGCAGGGCAGTCTCTATTATAAAAAGACGATATTCTATCCCACCATGAAATACGCAGTAGCACCCAGGGATGTTGATGAAGATCACACCACGAATGAATGGCACTGGTTTTCCAGGCGCGAAAGTGATTCGGATCTAAGGCAATGTGGTCGATAAGATGATCTTGGAATGCCGGCAGATCTGGAAGTGTAATTCGACAGCTGATAATTGGGCAGATGACGCAACCACTGAGATGATCTAATCCCGCGGCAGCAATCTTGATCCGGCAGGCAGCTCGTTCAGCCTCAGTGTGCTGCAGGACATGCCCCTGCAGGGAATCTGGAGACAGCTTCTTCAAACACTTCTCGACAGGACAGGTTCGAAATCGATCAAGAGATCCAAGTGCTGGTAAATAGCCCCGATACTTCCCTACTGGCAAGTCATGGTTGCGCATGTGCACGGACAAGAAGGCGCGCGACAAGAGTCTACTAGCTGAGAAGCATCCGGCTACAGGGCACGCGAATAGTGTCTGCTCATCATGACCAGCGAGTACATGAGCTTTCAGCTTGTCTGGTCGATAGAAAGCTTTTGGCCCGCGATACTTGCAGTTGACAGCAGGGCAGTCGAAAGTTTCTTGCCGACTATGCTTCTGCATATGTCGTTCAAGTTCGTACTTTCGCTTGAAGCTTTTCTTCGAAACACAACCAGGAAATTTACATTTGAGGTTCAGTTCTTCTGAGTTCTCATCCTGTCTCTGAGCAACGCTACGATTTGTCAGTGGAACTACCAAAAAGAGCCGCAAAGTTATTTTCGCCTACCTCGGCAGTTCTGCCTTCGCTGCTAGAGGCTGAAGTGGTCGAGATCCACCAACAAACTGGAAGTCAATGGCGGCTGTTGACAGATCTGTGGCTTGTTCTTGTTGTTGCACCTGGTGGTGAGATGCAGTGCCCTGCATATACGCAGGGTAAAGCACTGCAGTGTCAACGTTTGGGAGCACTGTTTCTCTCGGTTCAGACGTGAAACATGCATTTTGGCCGTTGGCACCACCCTCTGCTCCCGTGATGTGGAAATAACTGCCGACTAGGTTCTGCTGAGGCTCTACGAGGGATGAGCCAGCTCCTAAATTATTCTGGACATAATATGAGGATGTATTTGTAGAAGCCCATGGTGCTGTGAGGTTTGGTTCATAGCCCAATGGCAGGTCCAGTTGAAAGTTCGGTAAGGCTGACGCATAGCCGTAGTCAACCCTTAAATTTTTGCCCTTCGGTCAGCCCCTGTCTTTTTTTTTTCAACTCACCAGGATTGATCGCCCTCTAGAGACTGCCAGGAGTAGTCCTCCGTGTAATTGTTGTTCATGGTTGGTCGACTGTAGCCAGGGATATCCGGAAGGGCGAAACAAAGGGGGCTTGGCGAGGCGGAGCTGAACTTTTTGAAAGGCCAGGTTGAGGTTGCACACCGCTATTTGGCAGCAAAATCTTTGATAATTGAGGGGGGAGTTGGCCTACCTGTATGTTTTTCATGCCCAGGAGGAAGTGGGTCCGGTTGACTTTCTGAGGGCGACGACTTAGTAGTGCGCCCGTGTGACCAAGCTACGAGAGTCTCTCGTTCAAATCAGTGGTGCTGAATACTCTGAGAAGTACGCAGTTATTGTTAGCATGACAGTTGTTGCCTCATTTGAGATTATGCCACTGTACTTCAAGCCCAAGATATGTACCCTGCGAAACTTGATGTGGCATCTCTTGTTCCAGCCTCAGCACAATTCGTGAAGAACAATTCATAGTGATAAGCATGAATAAAGATCCAAAATCAACAAAATTCATGTCTATTAGGCTTTGTAGCCAACTTTTGGTAACCCTTTGAAGGATTCAAATCATTCTTCTTCTGAAAGTTGAGAGTTCCCTGCTAATGTACAGGCCCTTGTAAAACGCCAAATCCTCGCTATGCTTTCACAAACACGCTGAATCGCAAATCACAGTGAACAACTTCTCATATCACCTCCTCTCGCTCCCATCCAACCGGTTTATTGATATCAATACCCTTTGTGGGATGATTCTGGCTCGGATCTTTGTACTCAGACACATATGGATTGGGGTCTTTGTGCCAATCGAGGTTGCCCAGGGTATGGTTGACTTCTCTGTGCTTAGCCTCGTCTGCTCGGATGTATAGTAAAAGATCTCGCATCTTTCTGTGGCCTTCAGGCATATTCCAATATCGGACTGCGATTTCTGGAGCATCCAACTTTGACCATGATGGCAATCGTCCAGCCTCGATATCGCGAATGCAATGGGTGTAGGTCATGACGGCTTCTTCTTCGAGATAACCAACAAATCGATGGCATGTGCGAGGGGAGACGAGGTACGCAAAGAAGAAGGCGTTGCTGAAGATGCCCTGAGCAGCAAGAACCATGAACTTCATGAATCTTCCTGGTTCGGCCATCTTTAGGAAAGTGAGGAGGTGCATTCGCTCGTTGTAAGCTTCTTCTAGAAGACTCTCAATCCTACTGAAAGTTAGCATGTCTCCAAAGATGTTCTATGACAAAAACGGACCATCCGTTATCTCGTTGCATTCGTCTCAAGCTGCGGAGATGTCGAAGCATGCCCCCAACGATACCCGGTACTCCAGCTATCGATTCGAGAAAGATGAAACGAGTCAGCCATTTCCGCTCCGTCATCTGAAATCGCTTGGCATTCGGATTATCTTCGAGTTTCTTGATCTCCTTCTGATGTCGATAGCCGGTGGCTATATCGGTCGACCAGCGGAGCAAGCGCACAAGGTTGAAGGCAGTCCAGTCGGACCACGTCCTCACGTCGCGACGAGCAATGGCAATCTGTTTCATCGACTCTTCGGAATAGACCGGATGCTGCCATGCTGCAGGACTGGGGGCGAGTTAGTCAGTCCACGAAAGGAAGACCTGATGGAGACATACGTGACTCTGATGGAGGGCGCATCTCTTGGAGGCGGAAACACTTCCAGTTGCTGCTTGCTTGTGGATGAAAAGTTTCTCTTGCCAAGAGGAGAGCTGTATGGTCGGAGAAGGTAGTAGCTACTTCTCATTCCTGTTGTGCATATTGATGATGAGCTATTGAGCGAGCTTGCAATAGCTTTGCCGATGTAAGCACTTCCCTGCCCAGAGAACAGGGTCCGTGGTGGCGTCACACGTATCGTGCCCATAATTTAGTGGTGGTAGAATACAGAGTTGGTTTGGGAAAAAGGTGAATGGTTAGTAGAACGTATGTATGCTGGTTGGATTAGTGTACTGTTGATGGCAAGATGATTGAGTTATGACAGTCAGAAGTTGCCAGGGCATATTTATATCCTGGGCACGTGCGTCAACATGCTCAGCTTCGAACACGAAGCCTTCCGACATTTCTCGTTGGCCATGACCACAACTGACGGTGTGGAGCCACCAAACACTTGCAGCGGTGTCAAAAATAAATCAATAACGTAGTAATCCCATAATCCGCTAGGAAACGCCACAGGGCTGCATTTCACTAGCACTCTTTGGGCAAGCTCTGCGATACATTCCTCGGTCTATCAGTTAGTGCAGCATAAATGGACATCTACAATCATGGTCCAAGTAGTTGTAACACTGGTTAGCCAGACCTGCACAATGTAAGTCGGCCTTCGCGTGGCTTCTAGCAGAATGGACATCTGAGACCCATTACTGTTTCTTGCCACATGACTGCGAAAACACGTCCGAATGTTGCCGCTTTCGGAAGAAATCGGACATCAAATCACGAATCACGTGCATAGGGAATAAAAGCAAAACGGAACAAAGCACAAGGCCTCTGGCAAGCTAAGACTTAGTTGTAGATCCTTAGATGAGCCATACCGAGTACCAGACGGTGGGAAATGGTCTTCCTCACCCTAAGTGGGTGCCAGAGTACGCTGTTGATGACGTGCACGACTTTGCTGCATTTGGCCGATGGGGCAGAAAGATGAGACTTGACTGTCTCTTACTAGAACCCATCTCTCTTCTTTCTATTTCTTTCGCCTAAGCTAGGCAGATGCTGGAAACCGTTTCTGTCTTTTTCTCTCCATCATGCTTGGACCAATATGGGCTGGCATGGTGGATATCCTTGCGCCTTGCCGCAATCTTGTAGTGAAACCTCGGACTGGGTCTGAACAATTCAATACTGAAAGGAAGATTCTCCATCTTTGGTGTCTATGGTCGACTTCTCCACTTTGACAACATGTGCATTTTTCGGACCTTCATTGATATCCTTCAGGAATTTCTGCAAGGCATCTTCGTTCCCTTGAGCCTCGCCCTCAACCTGGAGAGAGTTAGGCTAGATCTCCATTGATGTAAAACTCTCGTCTATCTTACTTTGCCGTCGGATGTGTTCTTTACGAACCCTGTTATACCATAACTCTGAGCTTTTTCCTGTGTAAATGCTCTTGAAAGTCTGTCAGTCATCCTGTCAACAGCAGACGAGATCAGAACGCCCTACCTAAAGAAAACTCCTTGTACCTTGCCGTGAACTCTGTAGGAAATTCGTTGCGCCATCTAGAATAGTGTGCAAGACCAAGGAGCTTGAAAAATTGTCCTACCCGGTGCCTCTCTGGAAGGGTATATGTACAGAATAAACCTCTAGATGAATGTATAAGATATAGTTTTGTGGTCCAGAGGGCTTGGAGTGTTAGCTTACTGTACTACACAAAGAGGTGAATTGGCTAGAAGGGTAATCCGTCATTGGTGCCACTGCACTGTTCTGCTTGCCAAGGCTCAAAGAAACCAAAAGACACGCGAGCGAGGGGTACTGTAATGAGTCTAAGTTACTCGAGTAGCGGTTCAGGAGCTCTTGCTGCCAACTAGCTTCCCTTTACTCCGTACTAACTACTGCAATCCGGAAGTTAGTGCTCCCGTTGATGTTCCCCTGTTCAAGGGTCTTGATTGTTTTTTGTTGACAATAATGTGTCAGTCTTCACGCGAGTCTCAAATCTCCGGACCTCGAAGACCTTTGATGCTCTCTAGATATCTGTCTCATCGTTGTAACGGCAACGGCCGACATGCCCGCAAAGATGCCATCCATTAATGGTTCACCCACTCTCTCTGCTTCCCCTTCACCATCGCTAGATACGCCTGATCTCTCCCCTTCGATAAGTGTATCAACCAATCGATCCTTTTCCAACGTGTCCTCTCTTAGCAGTAATTCCTCACGCTCATCCGCTCGGTCTTGTTCTCTTCCTTCTGCAATCTCCACGACATCCTCTCGCCGTAGAGGGTACATTCGTCCTCAAGGTGTCACATTTGCACCTTCAGCCCAGAACAGAGATTCAGTGCTATCCCTTGGCAGCATTGCTCACCTACAATACTACTTCGCTCGAACCGGTCTTCTGGATGGAAAGGGAGGACAGCTAGCAAAGACAAGACAAAATGGAGAATATGATCTGCCTATACCATCTAAATTCTCGCTCAGCAGGAGTGACAGTGATGCAGGAAGCGCCATCACAGACAGCCCTATCGAGGATGAGGGTGCATTATTGTGGGACGCAGCACAAGAAGATGGTGAGGAGGTGATGCTTCCTCCAACCGTGAGCACTTATGCACATCGAACAAATCATGTTCCTCCTCCTCCTGACCAGAAGAGTCTTAAGAAGGATCTTGTCGATGCCCTGGAGAATGCCCTACATGCGTTAGAAGACGTTTCTTCGAGTCTCAAGAACGGAGAGAATGGAGAACCGCAGGGCCAGGATCTGCAAGGCTTCTACGAGATACAAGGGCTACACCTCTTGGACACAACGACTCTAGCTATCAGAGCTGCACGATTATACTATACCCTTCATCCCAACCCCACAGTCCTCCACTCCATCAAACCCGACTTCCAGATCAGAAGGGATTTGATTTCCGTACTTGACGTACTAAAGAAGTGGGCTGCGAGAAAGTTTGCAGGTGGCCTACGCGAGGAAGAGAGACTTGCGATTCTTGTATGGGTCAGCGAAGTGGGTATGATGATAGATGAGGAAGTCAGGATGGAAGAGGCTGAACGTCAAGAGCGAGAAGGCTGGCAGTGGATGGATAACTCTTTGTGGTCAGGTAGGGAAAAGGAGAGGGAGATTTGCTTCCTGGAAAGCCTTCAGAAAGCATCACCCAACCAGCCAACAGGTGATGAGTTGCCCCGCTGGGAAGAAGTCGACGCTGAAGCAAACGAGCCCACCGCATTTCTGAGAGCATTGTTGGATGGCAGAAAGCTGATCCAGATGCACAATGGCGCCGTCAAGCGATCCAAGCGGCACTTTGGAGAAATCAAGACCTGGCATGACGACGTAGCCAAACCATACCGCCGTGCCGAAAACATGAGGTTTTGGATGAAAGCGGCGGAGATCAGATGGGATATCAAACTTTTGGTCAATGTCATGAGCATTGTCAACAGCTCGAAAGAACCAGGCATTTGGAAACAGCTTGAAGATGCGGTATTGAAATGGGGTAGGGGTGTACGAGAAGAGATCATCCGAGACTGGAAGGATGATGAAGACAGGAAACTGCATGCCAGAGCGAAGAGTCTGGCATTGGCTAGCCCGGGCGGCAGCCCGCAGAAATCGAAGCCCGGAGCGGAGACCTTGATGGACGAACGACTCGGAGGTCGGATTGGATGAAGGAAGATAATTTGCACCCCAAGGTTTGAGGAGTCCCTAGCTGCCTCCATAATGTCTCAGCATGATACCCCCAGTACGAACTTAGCGTCAGCATCATTGCATAGCCATATGTGTTTCAGACCGAGTTAGCTATTTCCGGATGGAGTTTCACCAACATAGATATAATGGAAGCTATTTACACTCATGTAATCCCAGCCAGCAAGAGAATTTTTCACCATCCCATGCCAACCATGCAACGCTGTCAGACATATACACACTTATAATCAGGACCTTCCACCCAAGTCTCTGCATCAGCCCTGATCGTGTCCGATAACCTCAGCAACACCCCTTCCCGCGCCAGCAACAAGTCCATCTAGTGGTTCCCATTAACGCCATTCGTCCCGTTGCTGAACGGTGCACCCCCGGGCGCCATCGGCACGTTCGACGCCCCCTCCTGATCCTTCGCCGCCAGAATAACATTATACTCCAGATCCAACGTGGCTTTGTCGTCTCCTTTGCGGGGCTTGAAGTCGACGACTAGATCGCTCTTGACGGCGAAGACGGAGTCGGTGCTGAGGTAGGGATCGTCGGCAGGGAAGATTTGCGTCGTTACGGACTTGTGGGTGGGGTGGGTGATCTAGGGGGAGAGGTTAGTGGGGGAGGGAAGGGATGGGCGGCGGGCTTACCATTAGGTGGATGTGAGCAGGTCGCATTGGGTGCCGGTCGAGCAGGGTGAGGAGTTGGCCTGCGGGTCCTGTGATCACGGAATATGTCAGTTTTCATGTCTCTCCTTCCATCTCCTCAAGTCTTTCCATACGACAAACGTGTAGGGATGAACTCACCATCCGTAGGCAGCGAGTAAGCCGTCGGCCTCAAGCAATAAAAATGATAATTTCCCTCCGCATCCGTCCTGAATTTCCCTCTCAGATTGTTATCAGTCTGATTCTCTGGATCCTGGAAATCATATTTCCCATTCGACGACGCCTGCCAGATGTCCAACACGGCGTCTGAGATGCCCTTCTTGGTGGTGAGGTTGGTTAACTTGCCGTGCATGAACGTAACTTGCCCATTATGCGGATCTTGGATTATACTGCCGCCTAATTCGCGGAAGGGGGCGTTAGGCGACCAGAAGGGACCGAGGATGGTGGAGGAGGTTGGGTCGCCGGTCGACTCGGTCATGTGTTTGTGGGCGATTTCGTCGACGAGTCTGTGGGAGACAATTGGGTGAGCATTGAGCGTGGCTGGATATGTAGTAATTGTTGTAAGGGAGGAGTCTAGACATACGATTCAAGTCCAATCACGTCTGTTAGCCGCTGGCCTTCGTTCCGTTGAGCATCACTGATCTGTCCGACAGCATTCAGGAACCGTACTCCCAACATCCATTCATCGACGGTGAGTTCGGTTTCTCGAGCAAAGTCGTGTACATGCCGGATGAGGGAGGACATGACCTCGCGCATTCGAGGGGCGGTGTTGGGGCCAATGGCATTGATGACATTTTGAGTGAAGTTTGGATCGAATCTTGAGGACGACATTATGAGTTTAAAGCAGGATTGAAGAAGGTAGATGGAGAAAGACTTGTCTCAGTGGACTGACCTCGAGGGCGCGACTTTGAGAAGACTACCTTAGATCTATGGTTCTCAAGGTATATCTCGATTTGTCTGTTCTATAGATATTTGTGACGAATTGATGGAAGTGATCACACCTGTTGTGGTGACGCTTGGGAGTTTAACCTCTTTATCAACGGAGATGAGAGGGTCTGCTTGGTTCTGCCGATGTTATTGATGTGAGATCACGGCTTGCGGGAGCTCCATCGGCTCTTCCGCGTACTTCAATTACATAATAGGAGTCAACTTCTACTGCACGACGAAATATTTTGTGGATAGGGCGCATAAAGGCTTTGCCGGGATCTCTCCGCACCCCTCCCCCGCATTGATCAGTGTGCCTCGGTTCCCCTTCTCGGTAATGCAGTTCTTGTCTCCAGCTCCCTTTTAGGCAAGCAGACAATTTTGAGCTAGATCTGGTTTTCTCGTCACAACTTCCTTGATCCCAGAAGACTCCTCCCAGACATATACTACTGAAGAACACTGCCTTCTCGTCGCGATACTACCTTGACAGTCTCTGCAAACTTGGCTGCTCACTATGCTGCATCATCTGATGGTTGGGACCTGGACCCGACCCGGCGCCATATTTACCTTTGAGTTTGATGATGAGTCGTTGACCTTGAAATTGATTAAGAAAACCGGCATTAATCATGACGAACCTATCTCATGGATGACATTCGATGTGTGTACTCAACATTGCCACAGTCCGAAGGCCTGCTAAGACACAGACCTGAGCGATCTAGCATGCTAGGAGGAACATCTATGGAGCTTCCATGAAAACGTTTTCCAGCTTTTCCGTGAAAACTCCTACCGAGATAACTCACCATATGTCGCATTCAATCGCAGGACACCGTATGTACTGCCTATAAGCCTCTCAGTCTGGCCCCACTCTCATTCCTTATTCAGCCAAAGCAAGCAGTCTAGAAACGAGGACACGAGCAATATTTGTTCTGGCAGCAAAACAGCCACCATACAACGTCTACGGCAATCCTTTCTATGAATATGCGGGCTACGGAAACGTCTTCTCTGTGAACAAGGACGGAGCAATGGAATCAAATATCCAGAATTACGAGTATTGCCCCGAATCTGCAATACATGGAATGGTGTTCGACTCTACCGAGACCTATCTCTATTCAGCAGACATGTGGGCCAACAGAATATGGACGCACAAGAAAGATGGTGAAAGTGGCAAGCTCACCCTTGTTGGCAGTGTTGATGCTCCTGCTCCCGGAGACCACCCCCGCTGGGTGGAGATCCATCCCAGTGGTGCATATCTTTATGTCCTGATGGAAGCTGGGAATAATCTGGCCGTCTATGTGATCGATCAGCAGACTCACATGCCAGTCTTCACACAACTGACATATCCGCTCATCCCTCCAGGTCGGTAATGAACCTCCTAGCACCAGTATGTCCACAGAATTGGTATTGACATACATCATCCAGGTTTGGATAAGAAGCTCTACCGCGCAGACGTCGTCTCAATGTCGCATGGTAGTAAATACCTTTTCGCCACCGCCCGTGCCAATCCCATCGATATCACTGGCTACATCAGCGCTTTCAGTCTAGGTCCAGCAGGCAACATCATCCGTCAGCTCTGCATGAATCCTACACCTAACAGTGGAGGACACTCCAACGCGGTTAGCCCCTGTCCTTGGAGCGACGAGTGGTTGGCGCTCACAGACGATCAGGATGGCTGGATAGAGATTTATCGATGGAAGGATGAGCGGATGGCCAGGGTTGCGCACTGTGATGTTAAGGAGCCGGGATTTGGCATGAATGCAATCTGGTATAATTGATTTATGCAAGTCGAACATGCCAATTCGGTCTAAAATACTGCAAAGAAGGATTTGATCCCGGATCAGGTTTAATCCGTAAGCTTTAACAGTATGACGTAAGGACGGGGCTGATTGAAATGCCGAGCTCTGCTCCGACTTGCGCACGCTTCTCCGCCCTTCGTCGCGGTGGACAAGGTCGATGAGGTCCCAGGAGCCTGTGATGAAGTTAGGGCAGCCCAATTCTGTACTACGCTGAGAGAAGATGGTAAAAGGTGATCGTATGGATTTCTCCGTGAATCTCTTTGCTTGCCAACATCCTACCTAGCAGAAGCACATCACTCTTTCAATTAACATAGTACCTTAAGTAATACATCTCTTCCGAGACTCGACCTCATCAGTCGAATATGGCGCCCACTCCCGGAATCTTATATGTGACAATGCAACCCTCCTCCGATCTTCCTACATCCCTATTCCACGACTGGTACAACAATGAGCACGGCCCTACGCGTCTTCGCCTTCCTTTCGTGGGAAACGGCTTCCGCTACCGCGCAACAGACCTCGAGACCCAAGGCACAGGGACGGACGACATGCCGGAATGGATGGCCATCTACGATATCACGGACATGGAAGAGTTGACCCGAGAGACGTATCTGAGGCTGAGGGGGGATAATATGAAGAGTCAGAGGGAGAAGGATGTGATGAAGCAGATTAAGGTAGGGAGAAAGCTTTATGACTTTGTGTCGGAGCGGAAAGGGGAGGGGTTCAAGATATTAGAGGAAGTGGGTGTAGGAGAAAGGCAGGGGAATGTTTTATGTGCAGTATTCTTGACTTTGAAGCAAGGGCAAGATAGCAAAGAGCTGGATAGGTGGTATGATAAGGAATATACTGATATGATGTCAAAAATTCCCGGATGGTTGCGTACCAGGCGTTTCGTGACTTCGTCGATCTTAGAAGGGAAGGAGGGAATTGAATACCTCGCAATCCATGAGTTTGCACCGGAGAATGGACTTCATGGCGAGGAATTCGAGGCTGCGATGATTAAACCCTGGCGGAACGAGATTATGGCGAATGTGATTCAAGATGTGAAGTGGCGCGTTTACGAGCTATACTATATATTTGGCGCCGCCCCAAGACATTTGAAAGACGTGGCGGAATTTAATTCACCAGATGGACAGACAAGGACAAACCCTACCTCACCTGGTGGCAGCGGAACAATCGAATCATTTATCACTACTCCAGACGACGTTGTTCTCCCCTACAGACTGGAAGGATGCTCCGAACCCGATGCTCCCTGTATCGTTTTGAGCAACTCCATTCTCGTCGACTGGGGCATCTGGAACGGGTTCATTGCCTCATTTCTATCTTATCCGCAAAACAGGAAATATCGCGTTTTACGCTATCTCACCCGAGGGCGATCGAGTAATTGTGGAAGCCAAGCCATTACCGTGGATGTACTTGCATCTGACATTATTGCCCTCCTTGGCGCTTTGAGAATCCCAAGAGCTGCGGGCCTCATTGGTGTTAGTCTTGGAGGTGCAACGGTGTTGAATACGGGAATGAAATATCCGGATAGAGTTGCGGCGTTTGTCTCATGCGACACAAGCTCAAAAAGCCCCGAAGGAAATAGCAATGCCTGGGGCGACAGAATTGATGTTGCGGAGCAGGAAGGCGCAACGGCACCGAATGGGGAGAGGGTGGTAGGAGAGCAATTGGCGGAAATGACGGTGAGAAGGTGGTTTGTCAAAGAGAGCTATGATGGAGGTTATCTGGAGAAAAGGATACAAAAGGTCAAAGCCATGGTTGCAAGTAATAGTCTTGAGGGATTCAAGAGAAGTGTAGAGGCATTGTTTGAGTACGACTTGCGAGCAGAGATGAGAGAGAGTGGCGTTCCTGGTGCATTTGTGGTAGGAGGTGGCGATGGAATTTTACCTGGCACTATGAAAGAGATGGCGGCAGCATATGGACCTGGTGCGGTGTACTCTGTTATTGCTGGAGCAGGACATTTGCCCATGGTGGAAAAGCCACAGGAATTTGCAGAGACAGTGAGGAAGTTCATGGCGAGGCAGTAATAACAACTATAGAGTTGCATAGACCAAATGAGGTCCTTTTGATATCCTCCACGGAGTATTGTTGTACCTTTTCATAACGATGGTTAGAGATCCATCAGAAAGACTGCATCCTATCACAGCAACCTCCATGGTACGTTGTCATCGCCCAGCGGCCCCTAGCTATCTCCATTACCTGCTTGAAGAACTTCTTCCAACTTCTCAGATAGGCCGATGGACGTCGGCTCAGTATTTAGCCGGCCGCTGAAAGCTTGAAGCCGAAGATGGCCCGACGTTTGATAATTTACCACTTGAAGAAGCTCGATCAGACATCACCAAGCAGTTGTTCCAGCGAGTCCAAGTCCATCAAACTTGATACCATATTTCTGTCATTTGATCAAGGCAGCGACCCTGTTCAACATGCGACTCCCCTACGTCCCCAACCCACCAGAAGACCTTACTCCTTCAGAAGAGGAGATAGTCCAACGTGTTCTCGCTCGTCGCGGAGATCGTGGCCTGATCCCTTTGGACAGGGCTCTACTACACTCACCGCCTGTCGCCAATGGATGGAACAGTCTTCTCGGTGCAATCCGGACCAAGACCTCCCTACCGGCAGATCTACGCGAGATCGCAATATGTCGAGTAGCTTTGCTCAACGAAGCGTGGTATGAATGGATGCATCATGCACCGTTGCTACTAGAAGCAGAGGGCTTCACCGAGGAGATGCTGAAGGTGGTTAGGAGGCTAGATCAGAGTGAGGGGAGGGGGCAGCTGAGCGAGAAGCAGTGGGTTGTATTGAGATACGGAGATGCGATGACGACGAGTGTGAAGGTCGAGGATGCATTGTTCGAGGAGCTGAGCTCGGTGGCTGGATTCACGAAGAAGGAGATTGTGGAGTTGACGGCTACGGTAGCGACGTATAATTGTGTCAGTAGGTTCTTGGTTGCGTTGGATGTAGGGGAGATGAATGGAAAGGCGCCTGAATAGATCAGATAGCTTTCATGCATCTGAGCAGTGTATCAAGAACTGCCTGTCCACTTATATCGTGGACACAGTACTAGGGAGTACTCCGTACTACTGTCCCTACCAGGAAGGTCTTGGCAACAGTGCTTACATCATCCGGGATTTCATGCTCGTATTGTGGACTCGACATGATTCCGTCATTCCGGACCAATATTCAGCCTGTTCCATCAATACCTTCACTCATCCCTAAGTTAGACGCGAAGGAACGACCAGTTGACATGCTTATTCGAGTGTTATCGCATCGTCTCATCTCAATTCCCTCTCCTGCAAAATAGCTCCATCAGAGTCAAAAATGCTTCTAAGGAGAGGCGTCGAGCTCTACCACTTCTTGCGAAACCGATAGCATGCCCCAGCTCCTAGTCACTTCTCACTGAAAATCATCTACCATTTATGCTGGAACGAGCATGATCGGAGGGAACGAGTAGATGCGGTAGATGCTTTTTGGATACAGCTCTATTACCAACATCTTTTGGAAACACACTTCTTGAGCTGGAACCAAGTGCTGCGAGTGACGAAAATGAGCTCGGACTTACCAACACCGCCAGAAACAGGTCATGTAGGGTCGATGTCATTACGTGCTCTGCCTCCTGTCTACATTCTGCCCGCCCATCTCACGGTTGATGAACTTCACGAACTCGAAGATCAAGTAATCGAATTGGGAGCGCCATTCACATACGATGCCAAGGAAGCTAAGATATTCCTTGGTAAAGTTGAGCGGAAGACTCGAGCTGCTTTCGAATTACGGAGTAAGGGAGTATGGACGGAGGAGAACATTGTCAAAATGGAAGAGCCTGCTCGGAAACGAAGAAGAGTTACTACAGCACCACCTACCGAGGTTGTGATAATATCGGATGATGAGTCAGAAGCTGGAGAGGATGGTAACGTGAAAGGCAAGGAGACTAGTGCGGCAACCTCATCAAAACGTCCGTTAGTAGAGGACGACTTTGTACTCCCTGATCTACACAATCGAGTTCTTGTCGTAAAGCTTGCTTGGCGGGACGAGTGCTTTCGCCACCGCCGTCTCCTTCCTATCGAGCCATTCATCGTCTATGATGGGCGACTTATTCCGAAACCTGATGGAGAGAGCACTCCTACGTCGTCTCCATCATCTGTTCGAACGCAGAGACCTGATACACCGTCGAACAATGAACCTACAAGTTCTCCATTACAGCGCGAGAACCTGTTCACAAATATCCTCACTCGTGCCAAAGCCGATGCAGAAGTCGTCGAAGAGAAAGGCCACCCGGTAGCATTCCAACATCGTAGACGCTTTAAGCAGCAGAATCTTCCACCTGTGTACGGTAGCCCGGTCCCAAAGCTAAAACGGATGACGACTTCGGAGTTTGAAGAATGCGACGCGAAGGCATTGCCCGAACCTCCTGACTGGGTCAAGAATCACAGCATGTACTGCTGTCTCCGCTCCACCCCCATGAATCAACCCAACCACCGCTTCATCTCCGAACTCCAGAAGATCAAGCTATCACGCATCCTGACCCTCGACCAAATCGGTGTCCGCGCGTATTCCACCTCTATCGCTAGCCTCGCTGCCTACCCGTACCTCATCCAATCTCCTCTCGAAATCATGCGTCTGCCCGGCTGCGACGAACGAATTGCTACCCACTTCTCCGAATACAAAGCCACCTCCCGTTCAGAGTCCGAGCGCTACCTTCCCGTGGCCCGCAAACTCGACGAAGACGAAAACCTCCAATGCCTGAAAACCCTTTATGATATCTGGGGTTGCGGCGCCGACACCGCCCGAAAAATGTACTTCACCCACGGCTGGAAAGACATCGATGACGTCGTGCAATTCGGCTGGAACACCCTCAACCGCGCCCAGCAAATCGGAGTGAAGTTTTACGACGAATTTAAAACCACCATCCCACGCAAGGAAGTCGAAGAAATAACCGAGATCGCCAAACAACACGCCCGAAAAGCAAGGGGCATCAAGCCGCACCAATACGACACAGACGAAGACATCGTCGCCATCATCGTTGGCGGCTACCGCAGAGGAAAAGAGCAATGCGGCGATGTCGACATGATCCTCTCCCACCGAGACGAAAACGTAACGCGCAACCTGGTCGTGGACGTGGTCTCCGAACTCGAAGAAAGCGGCTATATCACGCACACCCTGACGCTCAACACCACCACCACCAAACGCGGCCAGCAGACCCTTCCTTACACAGGCGGCCATGGAGGCCACGGTTTCGACTCCCTCGACAAAGCGCTCTGCGTGTGGCAGGACCCAAACTTCGAAGTCCCTCCCAGCCAAGCGGCAGACCCGGACTCGGCACCGGTGATGAAGAACCCCAACATCCACCGCCGCGTCGATATCATCATCAGTCCCTGGCGCACCGTCGGCTGCGCCGTCTTGGGCTGGAGCGGCGCAACCACCTTCGAACGCGATATCCGCCGCTGGTGTAAGCGCGAGAAGGGTTGGAAGTTCGATAGCAGTGGGGTGCGGGACCGTAGGGATGGTTTGGTGCTGGATTTCGAGAGTCCGCGTAAGGGTAAGAGGCCGGAGGAAGGGGTTGGGGGTAAGGAGGAGGTGGAAGGGGATACCTGGTTGGATAGGGAGAAGAGGTTGATGGACGGGTTGGGCATTGGCTGGAGGCCGGCTACGGAGAGGTGTACCAGCTGAATGACAACGAGCTGGCTGGCTGGCTGGCTTGCTGATGCGCCCCTTCTTGATTGGAGGGAGTTGCTTTCTTTTCTATTCCACGTGCATATTGGTAATGAGAGGTTTTATACTTGGGCGAGGGACTGCCTGGAAGAGAGGTGGCATGATCAGTGAAGCGCTGAGGAACGGAAATTTTGGCATTTCACTAGTCACTAGGTATATGTGCGATATATCGACAATTCATATAGCTAATACGTAGTAAGTTAAGCTCCTGCTCAGTACGGTAAAAGCTTCTTCCAGTGATGCCATTGTAGTCCAGCATAGATACACAGCTATTACATTTTCCTTTCACATTCGTCTTCCATTCTGAGTCATGGGGTAGGACCTTACACAAGGCCTTTGATGAGGCGTTGTTGCCCGTAGAAGGCGGAGTGCCTGGCTTGACCTTCTCATCGTGAAGATACGTTTTGTTAATCCTAGTTCGGCTGGTTCCGACGGTTGGCAGCGTGGTGCTGGAGAGTGGCGACGAAATGGTCTTCTCGGAACTCTCACCGTAGATGGTGTAGATGGTTCCAAAGCACTCACACGAACCACAACCTGAGGCTCTGTTGGTATGAGCACCGCTGATCTGTTCAACCCCTTTCGTATTGATTATCGGTTTCTGCTTGCCTTGTGTTTTGTTCCATTCGTAGTCTGGATGTTCTGGACATAGGCGTGTGCTGAGAAGTCAGGGGTGGAGATTGTTCTTGTGGTTGAGTAGAGAGGGGCCTCCAAGTGTGCAGGCGGAGTGGAGAGGGAAAGCAAAGGGTTTCCCCTCTATTTGGTATATGTGTTGCACAGCGTAGGACAACACTCACCAAAGATCGTCGTCTTCTTGCTGTGGTGATCTTGCTGGCTGAAAAATAACTGGCTGTTTCCTGCCCATGACGCCTTGCTTGCCGAAGGCTTGACTGAATTTTCGTGCATACCCACCGGTCAACCCACACCCGCTTTCTTGATACTTGTCCTTGGCTTCGGGTAGCCACTCGGTGATAGCTTTGATCCGGCTATAGTCGCTGGGATGCGTGGACAGGAATTGTGGAGGAGCCCCTTTCTGAGCTTCTTTCATTCTCTCCCAGAACGGAATAGCCGCTTCGGGGTTGTAGCAGCTCTGGGCCATCATTAGGAGACCGATGTGATCGGCTTCTGCTTCGTGCGTCCTGCTATTTGGGAGGCTGAAGATCAGGTCGGTGATGAACTGGACTGTACCGCCCGAGACATCCAGTATAATGCTTGCGGCAGCTATGAAGGGCCAGGTGAAGATACTCCTTGATAACCTCTCAGCAGCATGATGTGCGACGTTGTGTGCGATCTCATGACCCAGGACAACCGCCAGGCCATCCTCGTCTTCACAGATAGGAAGCAAGCCCGTAAAGACAAAGACCTTGCCTCCCGGCATGACGAATGCATTCATCTGCTTTGGATCATTGATCACATGCACCCTCCATTCATCTCCAGCCAACTCTTTTACAGCTGGTAGAAGTCTCTCGACGACATTGGCAACCATTCTCGTGTATGGGTGCTCGGCTGGGAGGATCTTCCCTTTCAGCTCTTCCAGCAATAACGGGTATCCACCTTCCATGATCGATTTCTCTGTCTTGGCGGACAGGATATTGAAGCGACGCCGCCCCGTGATAGGAACTGGCTCCAGATTGTAGACATATACCACACCACTACCGACCCCGACCGTTGCGATCTGCCGTCTGTAGTTATTCCATACATATTGTACGCGGTTAATGGGTCGGAACCGCGTGCGGTACTGAGTTTGTTGTGGTCCTCGACCAGGGAATCTTTGGTATGAGGCGAAGCGGTTTAGTCGGAGGGTCTGGATGGGAGAGGGTTGTCGAGGAATCGGGCGAGGATAGTTCGGTAAATGGCACCAGAAGCCAGATCGTGCCAGCCGTGCTGCCATGGGTATGATCTGTTTGAGCTTTTGAAAGTAGAGTTGCAGCCTAGAGACTTGGTCGGTCTGCCGTGATCTCGAGGTGGTCAGATGTTCTGAGCGACGACCGTGTCATTGTTAATTCATCTTCAACCCATGCACCAAGTCCGCCAACCATACCCAATACTTCTGGCAACCCTATCCTACCCGTTGTCTACACAAATCTCACCATGGTGCTCGTCGCTTATTCAGAGTCTGAAGACTCGGAGGATGAGAAGCCTCAAGCGCCGGCGAAGAAAGACATCCCGGCATCCAGCACCAAACCTGACAACAAGTTCATAGTCGACAAATCGAATCCCAGGAAGATAAAGGTCAATCTACAGGAGGTCAACACCGAGATTACCACGAATGGAGATCCGGATGGGGAGCCGGCTCCAAAAAGACCGAAGATAGGTGGAGGCTTCAGTGGCTTTAATTCTATGCTACCTGCGCCCAAGAGGGATACACAAACTGCAAATGGGACAAAACCTGGTGCAAACGGGACAGCGAGAAGGGTGTTCAGTCTGAAAACAGGAGCAGAACCAGGCTTCAGCAGGGAGTCGGATGCTGAGTTGAAAGAGCTATTTGCAGAGCAGGCTACGAATCCACTTGGGGCTCAGATTGGTGGTAAAATTGGTGATGGAAGTGAGAACTCTGATACAGACAGAAGGTTGACGCTATCTCAACCCTCTGCAAGTCCTCTTCTAGGGCAGGGCAATGCGATAATGTTCAAGCCTCTGTCAGTGGCGAGAAATACGAAGAAGAAAAAACCAGCACCAAAGAGTTCCGCGTCGTCCACAGCTGCCCAGGAACAGTCCAGCAAGCCCGCGCCTGGGCCTGAATTGCAAGCCTCCGCAGCAGCACCGAAAGTGAAATTGTTCTCTATAGGGAATGCAGATGTGTCATCTGATGCTGCCAATATCCAGCAGTCAGAATATGAGCCACTCGTCTACCAAGGTGCAGCACTAGAGGACGCGTTTGATCGCCCGAGTGACGAGACCGAAGTCACAACAATACCTCTCGACAATACTACCACAACTGATACTGCTGAGGCCTCTACCCAATCCCTCGACTCAATAGCCACAGACCTCAATCTCTCCGCTTCAGCCAAGCGCCAACTTCTCGGACGGAACCACAAAGACGCTTCCAAGATCTCCCCATCCATCATCAACTTCAATACCGACCACGAATATGCTGCAAACGAAGCTCTTCGTGCCTCTGGCGAGCAAGTCCTGCATAACCCGGTCAGAGCCATTGCCCCAGGCAAGCATAGTTTGAAGCAGCTTGTCAGTGCCGCGAGTGGACAGAAGGAAGCGCTGGAGGAGAGTTTTGCGAGTGGTAGAAGGAATAAGAAGGAAGCTGGAGGGAGGTATGGCTGGTGAGATGGTGCGTGTATTGAATTACAACTCTATCCGGTATTCAGGCATGAATAGATTCTGCATCCCTGAAGGGGCACCAATGCATCCACCGTCTCTGTATAATACGTTATGTGGACCCCTGAATATAACCTCGATTGTATTGATGTATGGTTTGAGCAGGTATCCACATATCCAGTGATGCAGTACAGGACTTGTAGCAAATATGTGAAATAGAAATCACTTATTGCGTCAATATGGGAGAAGCACCGTTACGATCAGTATGCGTTCCTTGAATTTTATCGAATCTACGGACTAAGATTCGAAAGGGTTCTGTAACACGCGTTGGTTCTTTGTATGATGCATTCCATGATGTGTCTATTTCTTAGATAGATCATAAAGACAGATACTTATTTGTAGACGGCAACAATAACGTTTTGTCAGACCGTATGAACACCTGCTGGCCAGTTTTCCTACGTGTGATCCCTGCGCTCTGCCTGCTTTCGATTGGTCAATTTTTACTGCAATCTCACTGTGCGTACAGCCAATCTCTACGTATATCTAGATACGTTGCTTCTTAATAGAAAATATAACTTGCTCTCTACACCTTTCTGCGTACTCTAGGGAGCAGGTCGCACAGGTTTGCATTCTAGTCCAAGCTGCGAAAGCCATTGCGACTATCTGCGACTAACTTAGGGAGGACAACAATACCTAGTAATTTCCTGTACAACAATGATTCCGTTGGACTGCACCTACGTACCTCTCGACGTTATTCCACTTGACCAGGCTTGAGATAAGCTCTCATGGATGAGGATCGAATGACAAATGAGATAGCACGCATATTGTTACACACCATCACCGGGCGAGATCCCCCTAAAAATGACTCCGACCACTCATATGTCATGTCCCTGTGTTCAAAGCAGCACAGGGATGGGGAGTTTTCTACCTATATGTACCCTGATAACTTACCACCAGGCGACATCTTTGTCGACCGCGTCGGATGGATGTCCTGTGAGGAGGTTGCGCGCTACCTCATGATGGGCTACCGCGTATGGGACGAGAATGGACGCCGACTTCATTTTCACGGGACGCCTTTGGATTATAATAGCCTCAACGTCTTCCGGCTCCCGAGGAAGATTGTATGCTCTCAGGATGTCAGCGAAGTACCTGATTTGCAGGTGCAGCTCGAAGCAAGGAGTTTCAATGGCAGCACTGGCGCTGATGCAGTGCACGAGGTTCATAGAACCCCATCAACAGGGAGAATCATGCCATGGGATCTCCGCTTGTCTGCACCGGACGTTGACCAGGAGGGCTTGAGTATCCTTACCCGAGTCAAGCTGGCATTCATCGCTAGTCGAGCTCCTGTGGCGGCACCTTGCTATGGGCAACATGAGTGTCTCTCTTTTGAGCCCTACGGAGGAATGAAGCTTGGCTCAAGCCCATTGAAGACGGTGAAATACCCAGAGGAAATTGAACGTATTGTTGGGACCTATCCGCAAATTGGTGTTGATGTGCCGTATTTGTCAATCAAATACCCGCCCACGCAGGTCTCGTTGAGGCCCGTAGACAGCACTGACGTTCATAGTATGCAGCCGAACCATGCCGGAAAGGCTCTTTGCGATATCTGCAGAGCTTTGGATCTAAAAGAAATGTTTGAATGGGGAACAGTGGACATTGAGCTTGATCTTGGCCTGATGCACGATCTTCTCACAAAGACATCATGCAGCTTCTGCCGCATCGTTGCTGTGCTTTGCAAAGATGGTTTCGACTCCTTGAAGCGGAGCAGTCTCAACCCAGATCCCGATGCCGCGCGAGAGTCCGGCTTTGACATCCAACAGCCAATCGAAGTTACTGTTGTTCGCAACCCGATTCTCACCCAATCCACCAAGCCGTTAGTGATTCTCAAACAGCATTTCCGGACAGAATACTATGGACCGATTGTGTCGCTGTGGACTGTCCGTGGGGACATTAGAGGCAGATACACCCTTAACACTCGGCAGTACGTTGATTTTCAGCTGGTACGGAAGATGGTTGACAGATGTACTTCGGAACATGGCTCCGCATGCGGACAAAAGTCGAGAGGTCTTCCTGAATCTATGGAGCTAGTTGTTGTGGACGTCATTCAAATATGCCTGGTGACAGTCGACGGGAGCGAGGTTGATTTTATCACCCTGAGCTATGTTTGGGGAACTGGTCCGATGGTCAAAACGACGAAGCAAACGTTTGGCCATTTTCAAAAACCAAGATCACTTGTTGAAGCAGGAGTCTCCCGAGTCATCCAGGACGCAGCAGCAGTGGTTCAAGGGCTTGGCAAAGGCTATCTGTGGGTTGATGCCTTGTGCATTATTCAAGATGACGAGGAACACAGGCTCAGCCAAATTCGGCGAATGGCAGACATATACGGTCAATCATGGCTTACCATTGTGGCGCTAGCTGGGGAAAACAGTAGTTCGCCCTTGCCAGGGGTATCTTACCCAAGGCCGCAGCTAGTCGAAGTAGTCCAGGGCATGCCGATCACGGGGATTCTTTCAAGACTGTCAAGCAATGCGCACAATCAAATATATGAGCGGAGAGCCTGGACATTCCAGGAGCGTTTGATTTCAAGACGATGCCTCTATATTGGTGAGCATCAGGTATACCTGGACTGCGGCCACGGAGAGACGAACGACCATGAGCAAATTCTGCCACCAATGGACCGTTATAGATGGCTGTTGGCCGCTGAGTTCAATTCGCTAAACCTCATAGTCAAGCACATGGACAAGTTGAATATCTCTGGCTTTCATCAGACAGAGTCCTTTTGCACCGATCAGCTCCAAAGATACTCTAAAATCATGTCTCAGTACAGCACCAGGGAGCTCTCATTTCCGTCAGATATTGAGAACGCGTTTCTTGGTATTCAAGACGTCTTATCTCACAAACTGGGATGGGGGTTTTTGGCGGGTCTTCCAACCGGGGTTTTTGACTGGGCATTACTTTGGCTACCGCATGGTCAGCTGCAAAGACGGAGGTGGCATAAACATGGCGATGGTAGCACTGTTGTATCTCCGCCTTCCTGGTCTTGGTTCGGATGGCTTGGCAAAGTATCGTACGCAGCATACACTTATCATTCTAAGCTGGCTTTTACATCCATTCGTCCCAGGATTCTAGCTTTCACAATTGAAGCAGACGGAAAGTCATTCCCAATCCACCGGCAGCCCTCGGCTATATGGCACACGGACACGCTGGAACAGGTCACGAACAGTCTAGAAAATCCCTCGACGTATCCCACAGGTTCTTTGACATATCCGGATACGGCTTTCCCACGGCAACATTTTCCCTACACAATCATCCTCCAATTTGAAGCAGAAGCAGTCCTCTACAAGGCTTACAAGCTGGAGATTGAATGGATGACCACTGGTCCAGATGCGGGCCATTTGAAACAGAGTCTTCGCCATGGCTATAGCAGAATAATCAGCGATATGGCAGCCCAGATCGATGACAATTCTCTCGACTTGATCGCAATGGCTGTGTGCGATGTCATCACGCACAGCATGCGTGGAGGGCAGTTTGCTGAAGAGAAGACATGGGATTCTAAGGACAAATTGGTCGTTATGCTCATACGTTGGAAAGGGCAGCTGGCTGAGCGGCTTGCAGTTGGGTATATGGATCCCAAGAGGTGGCAGGAGATTTCTCCCGTGAAAAAATCCATTAGATTGTGCTAACTTCAAAGATTCGTATGCGCATCACCCATTTGCCGCACCATATTTCAATCGTCAACAACAACGCAACAACCAATGGCTCAAATCCATTCCAAGTCGATCGAATTAAAGCTACAGAAGTTTCCATTTTCTGTCAACTAACCATGGCTGATAAATATGCGAAGATGTCAGGGTCAGAGCGCGTCGATGCCGCCCTCAAATTACTCCAAGATCATCCCTTCCTAAGCCTACGAGAAGCGAGCACTAGCTGCATTGCACGAAATTCTTCGATCTCAGGACGTTAAAGAGCCACTTCAAACAGGCATTTCGAAGATTGGAAAGTACCATCTCTGAAACATACAACATCTTCCCGAGAGATACCGAAACGGATATTCCTTCTAGAAATGCTGAGCAGTCATGCTTAACAAGTTAACTTTACTGCTGCAGCCGCGATTATTACAATTTTCGAATGAAGAGCACAATTCAGAGTGCTTTTCCGCCACGCTTTGCTGCATTAAGTCTTTATCTTTCATAGCTCAGGGTGTCTGGATGATAGATGGGCATGTCGACCAAACACAGGAAGAGCTCGATACAGAAATATGGACCTTGTGCACGTACAACATCTTGAAATTATTTTGACAACACTCTGTGATTGAAAATCGTATCAATCCACTCATCCACCTCAAGTGAATCATCACCTCCCAAATCAGGGCGTGGAACCACATGTTATAATCTACTGCACGGAAAGGTCCATCCACTTCACAAGGCCATATGATGTTCGGATGATGGTTATTGATCTCAATCATATATGATCTTGTATCTTTATGACATCAAGAGCAATCTGTAGCACAAGAGGACGTTATAAGTTCAGAAGCTGGGAACAGATATCCGTGATGAGTATGAAACTTGGATCAGTCTACGAATGGCAATTCGGTGTCATATCCCTATTGAGCATTTATTGGATAGGATTCCTTGTCACAATCTACGTCTGAAGAGGACACCATTGCAGTACATATTAGTAAATGAGGCTGTTCAGACTGAGTCCTCATCAGAACGTATATAGGTCAGAAAACACCAACACATTAATTTACATGTACATATGACTTGCTACAGGATATTTCTAGATGTACAGGTAACTCAGAGCATTTATCACCTTCAACGCTTCTTCATATTTTACACGTCCAACAAACCCACAGCGGAGTTGAAGAGCGGGTCTAAGAAGCAATCCTGCTGCCCAGCATAACCCCGGTATTTCCAAGAGAAAAACTACATAGAGTCCATTATACTCTCACCCGAATCTTGACCTCTCCCAGTTTTATTTTCACTTCGAGACCTGAACATACGTGATTGCAACCTGAGTGATGAATAGCAGCCTTGAGCAACCGTGAGCGTCGACTGAGTTCTACCCTGAGCTCCCCATGGGGGCCAGATTCTGGGCCACTCTTCAAGCTGAGAGAGCCCAGTTTCGTGCCCTTCAGGTTGTTGGGTTCCAATTTCCGGCTCCTATCACTCGCGTACACTTGCCTTTCAATCTTTGTTTGCATGAGAATAGGGGTGGCCACAGTATTGCCTAGTAGTATCAAAATTTTGAATTCTTGTAAATCTCACGATACTTGGTATAATGATTCGCTCAATTGAGACACGTACGTCATGACAGCTGGCCCTCTATGCCTCCCTTGTATTCATTGCCTCCCTCAAGGGGTATAATATCTTGATTATGATGTGGAATAACTTCAGTGACATTATCTAGAAGCCATTGTTCAATAGCAGGCATAATCGTCCTTGGTCGACCAGAACGTACACCATCTTCCACATATCGCTCAAGGATTCGAGGGTCTTCCTCAGGTCGAAAACAGCGCTCAAAAGCCTTATTCCACAGCTTCGATTGCGTAGAATGAAAAACGCCAGTTCTCTTTTCAATGTGTGGTCCTAAGAACCCTTCCACCATCAATGCTAGGGCCTGTGTTCGCCGAAAAATCGATAATTGCGGACAGCCATTCGTTGTTTCCTCCACAGGAGGCGGAGAAGGCGGGGGAAGCAAAGGATATGGAGATAGGATTGATGGCGAGAATTTTAATTGGTATATAGACTAGGCCTTCTCTTCTTTCGACTGTCGTCCGCGTGTACGATGGTGGAGAATAGAGATAGCAGCTCTGCCATACTCTGTCTCGGCATAGTCTGCTCGGCCAGCGAATGTATCAGGCACGTCGGGAGGAAGGTCTATCGCCAGTACCTGAGTGACCTTGTCCATGTTAGCTTACTGTGATGGTGAGGGTGGTCTTGATAGGAAAGGAACAACTGGGAGGCATCTGCCACCAGTGCCAGCCAGAGCCAGTCAACAATGATTCACTCGGCAGACAATGGAACTGGGAACGTAGCCGCCCATGGACACTTCCAGAAACCTACCACAGTCCATAGAAGTCGGGGGCCAGGCGCCAGTTCTTCTCATAGCAGCCTCCAATCAACAGCTGCCTTTAGAATAGATATCTCGCTGGCCATTACAGAACAAAGGCCGAGATTATGTCTTTTAAATGGATCAGAACTCAATATCACCAGCTCAGTCCTGGGAAAAGAGGCTTGAGTCGAAGCGCAAGTATCGAGTAACGCATTTGTCATTTGAGATCATGCCAAGAGCGACATCAATTCTTTTCACCGGCCTTACATAAGCCACAATCCAAATCTGACCCTGCTGCCGTCCCGTCTCCAGACGTAGATGTCCACAGAAAGGGAATCTGTTGACTGCTGGCAGAATGCGTAAATATAGCAAGTTGGCTATCTAGCGGGTAGAGGGCGTTGAAATATGTACAGATTGGCTGTACGCGTAACCAGTACACCGAAATTATCTTTGAGATTGCTGCAGGATTCAACTAATCACGCACGGGCAAATTACGAGGATAAAACGCAGCACAATTGATCAATAGGCCCTTACAGAAGTTCAACATCTGCTCAACGGATTGAAACCCAAACGGACAGGATATTTCCCTCGATCAGACATACAAAATTCATCGAAATGTGGACAATCGCCACTATCACTACAACTAGATCCACCCAGAAAGAGAATAGAATATTTACTTCTAATATTAACTAAGGAGCAAATTTTGCAGAATCAACCACCAAGCGGTCTTGACCATCAGAATTGTTCGCGTCTCGTTCAGATGATCTCCACGATTTCGCGGTTACCGAGTGAGTCCCGGACCTGACAAAGGCAGTTCTGCCAATTGTTGGCCAGAAATCTCATGCACTCCCTTAACTTGCTGACCAGGTATCTCAACTCCTCCAGCTTGTTGATCTCTTGGATCGATTTTGTAAGATTTGTCGGCAGTTTCATATTCGCTCGATATCTGAGGCTCAGGATGTTGTCGTCGTTGCTTTCGCCATCTCCAGAAGAAAAAGGCGAGGGACATGATCAGCAAGACGCCACCGATCGCGCCTCCTACGGCGCCTCCGATCGTTGCACCATTGGACGAGCGACCAGCATCTGAGGCCGTGGGGATGGAAGTCGCTGAAGTAGTTGCAGATGCTGATGCGGATGACGAAGAAGCTGCAAAGGACCAAGTCAGTCATTTTGGTCGACCCACCTCAATCTGCATTTCACCGGAAAAAGTCTACAAGTTCATGTTATTTCTCTGCCAAACATACCTGCAGCCTGTATGTGCTCCTGTAATTGGGTTTCGTTACCAGCCAGCTGATAGTCAGGATTGGCACATCCATTGCTGTCCAGGCCGACGCCGTACCCAAAGGTCGAGTTCAAACAACAGAAGAAGGCGCTCTCAACACCACCATTGTTATACAGATCCCATGACCGATTGGCACAGGCAGGCTGTTCGACTGCGGACGAGGTACAGTTCTCAGACGACGAACAACAGACTTGGTTGTATGGATTGACACAGGTTGACCCTGACGGACAACAGGCGTAAAATGGGCGCGCGGTAGGACCGCAACTTCTCTCGGAGGCAAGGCAAGTGCCATTTCGGCGGAGCGCAAAACCGAAGACTGTACTGTCAGTCATTTCCTCCAAAGCAATGGCGGAAACCAGAGAAGCAAAAAGGCAGCAAATTCGCACACGCAGGATCATGAGCTGAAAGACTGGATCCAAAGCTGGAATAGTGTACATTTTGGACGCCCCCACAATAACTCTTTTGGCGGTGGTAACATAACGCCTCGGAATCATGGATAGCTTGAAACCACTTATCGAGTAGGATTGATTTGTCTGTTCGAGGATAATTACGCGTGAGCAGTTGCTGACAAACCCTGCTGCATACTTCTTAGTCAAGATTAGTAAGTAACACGAAGGATTATACGCTTTCTCTCATTTAGATTAGAAGACATGAACTCACATTTATCAGGTCATGCGCCCTGTGCAAATTTCCGACCGCATTACGATGCTCCTACAGCGTAGCAATCTGTACCGTTGGGACCATACTAGTACAGGAATAAGGGGCTTAATCAGCGTTGATCTTACTAACTTTAGATCATAATGGTCTAAATTAATTAATTAGATTGCTTAGGGAAAAAAGTTTGGAAATTGTAACTTAAATAGGAAAGTAAGAGGCTTAGTGACGCTGTAGTACAGTACCAATGGTACATAATTTAGTTGATACTAATGGTACAGACCTCCTTGTACTGTCTGGTTGCGCTGGCTCCGAACGCTGCCTTTTCATATTTTGTATATCTTAACAAACCTATAAGGAAGCTTGAGAGCATGTCTAAGAAGCAATCCTACTGCCCAGTATAATAACCCCGCTATTTCTAAGAAAAATACTACATATAGACTAAAGGTCCAGAAGCTGTCCCTGAGTCAGCCCCGCAATTCGAATCTGCGGCCATGCAGGAGGTTGACACATCAAACTCAGTTTTCAAACCGGAAACTGCATAGGAAGTTTTAAGTTTTCGAAGTCTATTCATATCCCCCTTGTCACAAGCATGGGCTCATCACAGGCCCACCATGACTGTTATTCACTCAATAAATGTATCTTCACAGCTTCAGAGATGGACAACGCAGCTGTCAACTATGAATCTGACGTGTTATATGTGCAGTCGCACGTTTCTGGTTCCGTCTCATGGAACGCCGACTCCGTTGCTGCTATAACTTAGTGAAGTATCATCTGCTTCATCTGTTTCATCTGTTTCATCATTTCTTTTTAGCGCAACAAACATTTTGCAAGAAATGGCATCAGGATGTGTGTGAAGTCAACATTTTATCTATCGTCACTAGTTTCCAGTGCAAAGTCTATTATTTCTCCAGCTTCGATGTATCTTTGGTAAAACGAAAAAAGGCTGCGATATCCCCCTTGTCACGTTAGTCTACGATCGCGTGTGAACATGGATGACGAAAGCGTTACCGGAAGAGCCATCCAAAGAGCTTATGACAAGTCGGTTCGTGGGGAGGTGGATGCCCAGGGAGATTACGACACCTTCATACAGGAGGTCGTGATACCTAATGAGAGATGGGAACAATTCGTCGACCATGATATTCAAAGACTGAGAAAGCTAATAGATGATGGAGGAGATGCTGGAGTCGAGGCAGCTGAGTTGTGTAAGTTTGCCTTGGCCCTTGCCCTAATATTAAGGTTCCCGGGGGAATTGCACTACGTGCATATTGGAGTCACAGCTGATACTCTGTCTTCACCAGTGCCGGAAGTGCAAGAGGTAAGAGATACTCAAGCACGAAGGGCGTTATCCAGCCTGGCCTCGTTCGACAAGGAGTACAAAGAAGTCCGAGGTTGCCTCACCAAACAATATCATACACAAGCTTCTCTGATCAAGTTCGTCATTACCTTTCCGCCCCATCATAACTGAACAGGGAGGCAAAATTTGTTGCGAAACCGGACCTGCCTACCGTTTCCCCCCTTCCTCAATGTCACTTGAACTAATATTTGAACAGTCATGCTAGATCGCCGCGTGGAGTAAGACACCATCTCCCACCAGAATTGATTATGAAAATCGCCGGCCATAACAGCAAAGCCCACAGCCTGGATAAGCCACTGAAATTACCACTCGGCATGCACTCCGAAAGCGAGGAGGGTGGTCGCTATGGTGGTACCGGCGGTGGTGGCCGTGGCACCGGTCGTGGAAGCGGCAGCACTAGCAGCGGCAGCAGTGGTATCAGTGGTATCAGCAGTGGCGGCAGAGGTATCAGCAGTGGCGGCAGAGGTACCAGCGCTCGTGGCAGAGGTATCAGTAGTGGCATCAGCAGGGGCAGAAATTAGAGCAGTCGCAGCAAGTACAACGTTCTGCAATAATCAACTGAATCAAAATCACCATCCTGTTGCGCTGACCTTCTGGAGAAAATTCACCTGTTCTAACCTATGCCAAAGTCTTTGAAATAAAACCAATAATCCCTTCCAGGACGATGCAAACGCGAGTATATGCTTTATGACAATGCGGTCAGCTAGTCAGCTCCTCCTATATACACTTCTAAGAGCTCTTTTGATGGGATGCAGCGCCCCACTATTCTGTGCTGTTTATGCGTGCCCATTGGAGCTCGTGAGTGACTGTTGCTTTAGGATAGAGAGAAAAAAAAAAGCCACTGGCGCTTAGAACAGGGAGTGAGAGTTGGAAGTGGAAGTCGAGGTAAACCTGCAAATGGATATGGAGAGACGCACCAGGGAATGAACATTATGTGCATGCTCATCCTGACACCCTGTCTATTGGGGGCCTCTTTCTCTTTTTCGCCAAAAAGCGGCGTCCAGTTTGTACGCCATAAATATGCCCTTGCAAGAATAAAACATGAAACAGGAAGTTGGGTTGGAAGCCGTATTCTTTCGCCTGCTATGCAGGGTCTATTGACGCGGTCCATAGTCTGCATCAATGCCCGGATTCTATGGCTATCTGTATTTGTGGTGTGATGGGGCACGTTCTACTTGTACGAACGTGCTGAAGGAAGACCTCTTGACTCGTAGGAGTATGATAAAAGAACAAAACACCGATTCCTTGACGTTGAACAAAAAGCAAAATTCGAAGCGCAAAGAGAATGACATGATACCCCTTTTCCGAATAGACCTGGGGCTCATCCACCGACTCGATATCTTGGTCTTGTTGGGCCGTTCCAGTGCCTCTTACACCCGCTACCATTTCTGTCGTTTCGACACCGGCCTCATCCTCTGGAAAGTCCATGGTGCCGTCGACAATGACCTCTGATTGCAGTCCGAACTTTGCAACCGTATATCTTTTCCTGCCCACTGTTCGTAAACCCATTTGCAGCCGCCTTCAACTGTTCTGCTGTATCTCCATACGCTATCATAAGAGTAGAAATCCCCGCTTTGGAGCGCTCCCCATCCTATCATAGGGGAATGGTCTTGACCGTAGCTAGGTTGGGTTGGAGATCATGGCGAATATTCGAGCTGATATCATCCCATGCCACTCTCAAGGCACGATTAGTCTCGCGTGCCCCATGACTCACAACCACTGCCTCTCTTGCTTCGATTCGCTTCCTTTGTGGTAGGCGGTCCATGTCCGTCCTCGCCCTCCTGCTTCATTCTCTTGTTCGATTACCAATGCAGCTTTACTGAGCCTCTAAATCTGTTCGAGGGCTCCCGGGGATAGACTCGTGCGGGTTCGTTTTCTTGCCCACTTCAATTGCGTGCCAGCAGGCCGCTTTTTCGCCGCCAGTGTTGGAGTCAAGGGTGGTCGCGCAAACTCATGTTTACTCTGGCCCCTTTCTGTCCTTTGGCTTGGGTTTGGGTTTCCCCGCCGTGGACCAGGTTATGGGTACAGCGCTGAACTTGTTTTGGTTGCAGTAATAGGCCCGCTTGTAGTTGTAGCAGGTTCCTTGGGTGGCGACTTTGGTGATGCCGCTCCGTCTGAGAAAAATCCAGCTTCCTCTCCGCCGTTTGGTTCCTGTGCCAACACGGCGCAACTACATTACCCTGATAGGGTATCCTCTAGGCCGCCGTTTTCTCAAACTCGGCAAAGTTCACGCATGGTCGCTATATAAAAGATGGATACCCCAGCACCAGGGCAACTTTTTAGATACTGCAGAGAACTAAATGAGAGTTTCGGTCTTCCTTGTCAAACGTCTTGTAAATCACATATAAAAGCGATAGAGTCCAACGTTACGTGCCCTGGGGATTGCTTCAGAATGCTAGGACTCGCCCACCATTTTCGACTAGTAGGCAATTCAGTGCCGGGTCCAACTGCACCCCTCAGACAGGAACGCAGTTAGACCTTGCTCAGTACGTGGAAAGCTTGTCAGCTTTCTCAGCCCTGGACGGTTCATGGATGCTGTGATGAAGGAGACTGTCCAATTGATTCCATTCATGGCGTCGACAGGAGACCTGAAGTTTGGCCAGCCCTCAAATGTGATCGGCTTTGTGTGAGAGGACAACAGTTCTCCAAATTCAAAAATCCAGGACAAATTAGGTTCACCTGGAACAGGGATTGGATTCATCAATCCTATCAATTCCTCGAAGCTGCGAGCAGAACCAACAAGATCCATAACACGCGTAGCATTAGAATTGTTAGGTGGCAGGAAGTTCGAGAAATTCGGATTGTGTAACCAATTCCTCTTCGGAGGTGGATCACCGTCTTCTGGGTCATTCATCTGTCTATGCATAGCGTCTTCGAAGTAAAGTGCAGCTTGTGCAATTCGTTGGGCTTCCGGCAAGCTGTAACTGGGCTCATAATGAACGGCAATGCAGCTTTTATAACAGTGTGGGCATAAGTCGAAATATCTCTCGAATTCTGCCCAGGCTATCTGGACTGCTTTTTCTAAACCATTTCCAGACATAGAGAGAAGCGGTGATAGCAGAGTAGGCCAAAAGGAGTCTTTTGTTTGGTCAGTATCCCTATACGATTTTCACTAGAAGAAAGAACCTACCGGGGTCTGAATATGGCATTCCACCCTGTGCATTATATATCGTCCATTTATCCTTTGACAATTCTGGTCCTAACTGATTGAAGGGACGGAAGAAGGGCGGTAAATCTTTTGCTTCCATTCGGGGATAATGATCGTTTACTCGCCGCTCATTATAAAGCGCCGCAAAATTCGGTATAAGCGCTCTGAGAGGATAAAACTGATCGGGAATCTTAAACTGACAATCAAGGGTCGTTAGAAATCGAACCTGAACTGTGCTTTCACTCCTCTTATGTAATTCATCTTGCTTATTTGCATCCAATGATTGATTTCGTCGGTCGTTTGACTTGGATTGCCTGACGTCTCGATCTAAGATTGGTCTCTCGGGGTCTTCACCTAAATGAGCATTTTGCTGTTGTTGAGACAGACTACCGCTTGAGGCCGGTGGACTTTCTCCAGCCTTCTGGCGAATTGGACTTGCTTTGGAAGTTCGTGGAGCTTCGACAATCTCTCGCTTTAGTGCATTACGTTCTGAAGCCTGCTGGTCCCGGACAGCGAGTTTTTGCGCGCTTGTGCCGTGTTGCGAAGCATGAGATTTCCCAATATTCTGTTTTTGACGAAGTATCCTCTCTCTGGATTCGCATATAGCCGGTGCAGGGTTATGCTGCTGTTTATATGAATCGTTCTGTGGAGTCCGCGGGTTTTGAATATTCTGTGGCTGATTCAGTCCCCATCGAGAAGTCTTTGGGTTTGGGGTAGTCGGCTGTCCTATCGAAGGAGTTTTAGTAGCGAGGATGTCGGATTTATTCCGTGAAACACACGTGGCGGGTTCTTTGGTGGTCTGCTGAACATCTAGAATGACTTGAGGAGGCGGCTCCAAGCCTCCTGTACATGGATTCACTTGACCGGTGGTTGGGGCTATGGCAGGTCTCCGCACGGCGTTAGCATATGGTGACTGTGCATCCTGCAGTAGGTAGGCCTTAGGTTGTGCCAAGGCATTCGAAACACTGCCATAAGACTCACCATTTCCGTTGGACAACATATTTGCATATGAAGAAAGGAATGACCTGAAGGGTGAAGTGGGAAATCACAGGAAACTGATGATTTGGTATTTTTAAAGGATTTCAACGATCAGAAATAGGATGAATATTGACATCATCACTTCAATGCGATACAAAACTGGTTTGGATACGGAGTAGATGTAGTGATTTATGAGGAGTGTGTCTACTACGTAATTGTTTCGGCCTGTTTTGATAGAGGCTCCGTTGACTTGGGGCAGACAAAGCTAGCCTCTCTAGTATTAGTATACTACACAGTCACAGCAGGTGGCGGAGACTAAGGGGCAGCCTAGCGGTATAAAATGCTAACCCACAGGTGGATTGGGGTCCGAAAACGCAGGCTAAACAGTCACCAAGTAGGGACCCATCACTAGGTATATGAAAATAGGGAGCTGATAGCGGGCACCCTAGGCCTGCACCCCTGGAGTGTACTATTAATCTTTACACTGAAGCACATACTAAGGACTTTTTGTTGCATAACTCCACAGACTCTTGTTGAGTCGATCAGCCATCCCTCTGCTTGAATCATCTTTTCAACAACGAACTTCTCGTCAACAGTTGACTAGTGTTGGGAAAACAGCAGGAACATGTCCTTCACGAAAAGGATATTACAAATCTTACAGGTTGCTGCAATACAGTAGGTATATATGCGACTAGTGATCCAAACTTATTCTCTGTATCACCCTTCACTCCAATATTTCACGTCTCAGTCCGAAACATGAACTAGCTCAGACATATCCATGTCACCACCTTGTTGATCTTGCATTGTTTCGTTTCAGTATCAAGATCAGGCAAACCGATTTGCAAGGCCTCCTCTCGCAAGTTCAGGGACTCATGTGCCATGATCTGTGTTCGCAAGAAAGTCACGACTGATGGTAACAAGAGCATCAGACCCCCCAATACCTTACCAGTTCCATTATTGCATTCAAATTCAGAGTCCAAAGGGAGCACCTGGGACCCGTCTTACGCTTCTAGTTTAGAATCCGAAATCTTCTTTCTCCTGCTATCAAGCAACCCTACAGCTCAAGGAAGATAGGCAGGGGGCTCGCGGACTAGTACAATACTACAAGCTCGTGAATGGACAGAGATCGTTGTGGTAGAGGAGGACCCTGCAACAGTATAGCAAAGGAACCAGATCAACAAAGTCTAACACAAGACCTTCTTGATACCACTGACCTCTCTTTCGCGACTACATAGATCGCATACTGAAGGGGAAGACACCAACATGTTTTGTGCTTGTATTTAGGAATTTGGATATTGAGACATACTGTGATTATGCGTATCTTAGAAGGACACCACTCCATCTACTGCCCACCTCTACAATTCTTTGATAAGACTTTCTTGGGTAGAATCTCATGTCATGATCTACAGCATGGGAGGTCACCAATGAAATAGAAGTTGGGAGAGAGGACTGGTGGTGCATATGAATCTTTGATTCATCTCAATTTTGGAACTATTGTAACATGAAGAGCCAATCTGCAGCCTCGGAGGTCGCTAATTCATCCAGCTCCCATCTATCACCCCATTACCAAGCCAAGCTAGCACCCCTATCTACCAATCCTTGGCATTTCTCCTGCCTTGCCTTCCTATCACCACAGTGGGGTGGTGGGAGCTTCCTCATAGGCGGAGGGGTCTGGGTACATTGACTGAGGAGGCAAGCGATGCGCCATTCTACGGTCTTCTTGTTCCTGTATAGCTTGTGCTATATCATGGGAGGTTGCTTCATAGGCGTGCTCACGGGTGGCATTGTCGACGTGCTCTGCTGGAACGATAGTGTATTCAATGATGCGGCCGTCAGGCAGGATGACTTGAGATGGCTGGGCGGTATATTCAACAAGGCGGCCGTCCGGTAGGATGAGGCTGGATAGCTGGGGGGTGAATGGCTGGGTGATGGGCGGCTGGGTGGTGAACGGCTGGGTGGTGAATGGCTGGATTGTGGGCGGCTGGATAGTAGGCGGCTGGGTGGTGAACGGCTGGGTGATGAACGGCTGGGTAGTAGGCAGCTGGGTAGTGAGCGGCTGGATAGCGACTGGCTGAGTGGCGAATGGCTGAGTCGTGAACGGCTGGTTAGATGTATTGCTAGATGGCTGAAGCTCACGTGCTCGAATGGCTGATCCACTAAGATGAGAGGCGGGAATCCTGGAGGAAATACGGTCAGAGTGATTGAGTCGCCGCCGCCGTGGATGGTTGTGCATAGTAGCCTCTCGTGGATGCATTCTGCCCCTTTCTTTGTTTGTTCTCATGGCTATGCTTCGCTCTTCTTCTGTCATAGCGTCCAGGGTCCGTCTAGCACTAGTTGCAATGAATGATGGTTAGTGATCTGGTAGAGCGGTGCAGCATTTAAAGAGTCGCCAGATGCATTATTATGGCCAGCACTTACAGCGAAGACATCTTGCTTTTGAAGTCACACTCAAGGTCGTCATTGATGCATCGCAAACACTTCTTGTCGTAGTCATAGTTGTCATTTTCATCAATTTCTGGGCCAGGGCAGCGGACATGGCTTTCAAAGCAGGCTTTACAGACCGGGAGTCTGGACCGACCGCCAAAGCGGGAAGCCTTTTCCTCTTGAATTGCTTTATAGCGGGCGTCACGCTCATTTTTCTCTGCTGACGGTCCTCCTCCCATGATGAATGTGTGGTAATCGTTTGGTGACAGAAGTGGGCAGCGTTGAGATATCCTGAGACAAAGCTAACATAAATCGACAGAGGGTGCGGTTGATCTAGCGATGTGAAGCTGTGCTAGAACACCTGTACTTAAGGCGTTCGTCTGTAAGTACCACATTTGATTGGCTGAACACAAGCTCACGTACTGCTGCCTTTGCACGTGAATGTCCTGACGGACAAACACATCCAAGAGAATAGCCATGATCTAAATCGCACGCCCTCTCCCCCCTAAATCAAAACAGTGTTTTGTTCTTCATGGAGGTTGAATTTCAGTCAGTGTTGTTGAACAAGATGTCACCATCATGATCAAGATGCGAATCAATGCCAAGGCCGCCCCTATCCGCCATAAATTCTATACCGGCTATAGCCGATAGATCACATGGGCAAACCGGCAAGATTCCCCAAATAGGACAGTAGCCATAATGCAGTAGCCATAGCGCGGCAGCCAGCTATTGAAAGATGGGCGATGCTAAGAAATAGGCGATAACACAGCCTTAGTGATGAAGAAGGCCGGCCACAACAGGATGTGAACCATAACAGGATATTAGCTACTTCCGGAAGTCAGCCACACAGCACCAGCAGCTGCAGGAGACAGAATCTATAACAAAAGAGGGCTACAAAGCCATAGTTTCTTACATTAACACGTAGACAAGCTTTTCAGACTATCTATGAGCTCTACGAGTGTCTGTCACAGGCATGCCAAATATATGAAGGATCCTTAGTGAAAAATTAGACTGCTAACCATTTCCATAACACAGTTTTTACTGCTTGGCACAGCCACTGGGTCTGCTTCGAGTGCAGAACGACAAGGCACCCAGATCCCCTTAAGACTCCCGGTTTCTTGAAAAGCCCCCAGTATATGAGTATAAAAAATTGCCGGAACACCATATTCGCCTCCTAACCATTCAACATGGTTCAGACCCAGGTTCAGGGGTTATGTCGTGGTCAGTCTAGACAACAATCCTGGCTTTGAAGCACTGTCTTATACTTAGGGCAATCCAGGTAACAAGCTGGACTTTATCTGCTCTGGCTAAGGGCTAACCGTGTACAAAAATCTCGGTAACTTTCTACAACAAGCCAGCTCACTTTGTCGTCCAAGGCTCATATGGATTGACGCCATCTGTATCAACCAAAATGATGATTTGAGAGAAGAGTAGGCGAATTTCGCTGATGGGGTGAAACCTACAGCAAGGCAGCGGAGGTGCTTTTCTGATGGGGTAGTGGTTCAAAGGAAGAGCAATATGCTCGCGCTCAAATTCCAGTCCTCAGAGCAAAGTTAGAAATGCACCTGCGGACTCAAACAATGAGAATGCGAAGCTAGATTCATCTTCCTGGAAATCCCATCATGAAATACTCCCTTTTGGGGCCTTTCGGGACAGTATTTGCTCGTGCATGATTTAATCGATTATGGGTATTGCAAGAGGTGCTGTTGAATGGCAATACAACCCTTCTTTGCGGGGCAAAAGTACCGATTTTGAGATGCTTGTCGAATTTTTTGGCATGCTCAAGGTGCTATCAGCCTTCATCACGCATAAGAATGGTTACGAGGCGATTCAACGA
Source organism: Endocarpon pusillum Z07020 (assembly GCF_000464535.1). Taxonomy (NCBI): domain Eukaryota; kingdom Fungi; phylum Ascomycota; class Eurotiomycetes; order Verrucariales; family Verrucariaceae; genus Endocarpon; species Endocarpon pusillum. The sequence goes on from NW_006913606.1 coordinate 59,740, forward strand.
GCGTTTAGGTCATAAGTGGCCCTTGCAAACTACAAAGAAAGACCTGATACCCCTGACCATCAATGGCATCCGGTGGCCAGGACATCAACAGTTCTGTACTCCATGGTAGAAAGAGAAGCCACAAACCCAGTCGACAAGGTCTTCGGCGCTCTCGGTGTAATGCCACTAGACATCCAATAATTAATCATGGTAGATGTCCGCATGACCCAAGCACAAGTGTACGCTGCTTTTACCACATGCCCGATCGATCGACTGATACTACAACACAGAGCCCTAGTGTACGCGGCGATGGCTCTCCTACATTCAACTTTCCCCTTGCAAGCCATGGATTTTCGAACTTTGAGCCGGAAAATCTGCCCTAGGACGGCGGTATCCCTCAACTCAGTCCAACGTTTCATTTTACGGAGCTTAGCATCATTTCCAGACGAACATGGGGATATAGTTGTCAGTGTAAAACTCGTCGCTGTTGGCGTGAGAAGACGTTCAAGCTTTAATCAGTGTTGCATGCAGAGTGGCGTCGAAGAATATAGAGCAGGGTGTATGCACGCAATGGATATATACCGCAGCTTTTCCTTTTAGCATAGCCATATAGAGAACAGGTAGAAAAATGTAACCATCAACGTGTTGGAAATCTTTCATTCTGACAATTCCGTAGAAGCAAAGAGGTCTATGTATTACGGCCTATCTGGTAATCTCACCGCACATCCACAACCTCCCTAAACCATCCCTTCAAAGCCGTAGCCAGAACGCCCGGCAAATCTGCCACATTCCTTACAACAACGTAATAAGGAAACGGAAAGCCATCTAAATACCTCTTCATCTTCAACTTCATCTCTCTTCCCGAAGATCTTCCTACCCCGTCACTTTCTTCCTCATCGACAGCCTCAAACACGGCCTGCGTTAGATCCATGATCGAATTCCCCTTTGCGCCGTTGCTATCCACAATCACAAAGACGATCATGATGCGTTCCTCGGATGTTTGCCTTACAAGGCGACGGATGAGATCGTGATGTTCGTAAATCCCGTCCGAGATAATGAGTTGCAGCTGCCACAGATCCGCCGTCGTTGTCGGACCCTTAGCTCTCGCATCCCGAAACAAATGGATAGACTCCTCAATCAGCCTCCTCACATTCGTGCCGCTCTGCTGGAAGCTGAAATTCTGATAGATTTTTGCCCCGCTCTCATTCGTGAATGGCGCTCCAAAACCATGCGCAACGCGGATATGTTCTTCATCCCCAAAACTGACGACGCAGACCTCGCCAACTTCGAGCATGCTCAGGCTCTTGCAGAGGAGTGCTAGGGTTTCGAAGGCAAGGGCGTGGGCGCCGCCTTCGGTCATGGATTTGCTGTCGTCGACTGCGAGCATGATCTGGTAGTTTCGCTTGCTGGGGATGGAGCGGCGCATCCAGATCTTGTCGCGCTTGTAGTTGGATACGATGTATGGGATGATGCGTTTGATGTTGAGGCGTTTGCCCGTGCGGAAGTCGCCGCGGAGTCTGGTGGCTTGGGTGGGTGAGAGGATCAGGCGGAGCTGTTCGGCTAGGATGAGAGAGAGAGGGTGGGTGAGCGATGAGTAATGCGACCAGAGGCGGAGTGCTTCTTCTGGGGAGGTTAACGGTGGTTGCTCGGTTGTTGGTAAGTCAACGATGGAGAGCTCATGTTTGACGTCGTCCAGATCATCTTCTGCGTAAGTGCCATTCGCAAAATCCTCGGCATTTGTGTTTCTACTACCGTCAGCAATGAAGGCGTCACTTTCTTGATGTCGCTCATCTGGGCCACGACCTGTTGTTTCCTCTTGCGCTTGGTCAAGTCCGCTTTGCGGCGAGCTCTCTTCTGATTCATGGGATTTAGGCGCTGCTGCGCCGTCGTTCGATTGGTTTTGTGGGTCTTCCAGAGCGTAACGATCATTAAGTGCTCGTGCTTCGTCTTTAGTGGCTTCTCCAAGAGCCTGGCTGTCGCCTTGATCTTGCTCGTTCTCCACATGTTCAAAGTCTGCATCCGCGAGCTCGAGGTCATCCTGTTTCAGTCTGTCCACATCGGAGGGTTGCAAGATCTCACGTTGCTGTCGATGCCATTTCTGTAATGCATCGCCTAGCTTCTTGAACGCCTCTGCTTCACGTTTTTCTAATGGATCGGCGTGTTTGCCAATTTGGTCTTTTGCTTCGCTGCGTGTACCTCCCTGCGGATCAGCCCTTGAATCGTCATGCTGCTCCTGACTAGCTGGAGGTAACTCAGTCTCTGGAGCTGTACCAGAAGAGCTGGCCTTAGCGTCATGCTCTTTGTCAAGATCAGCTGCTTCTCCTGAGACACCATTTTCCGCACCACCATCATTCTCAGCAACATTCTGGTTCTCATCCTGTCTCGTCTGGAAGTGATCCTCTCTGAGTTGCTCCCCCTGCTCTGAAGCTATCTGATCTTCCATGATTTCGCCCTCTTCCGCCTGACATTCAACGTTTGTGCCTTCGTTCGTGTCATCTAGCTCCACGCTCTGGTCATTGCATTCTAGTTGCTCTTCGTTACCGTTTTCGTCAACTGGTGGGTCACATTCCGCTTCATCATGAGCATCCGAGAACTCATCCAAGCCATCGTTCGAGATTGATTCTTCCTTTGCTTCTTGATCGCCATCGAGCTGCATCCCTTCTGGGAGCTCTAGTGCTTGGTCCTGCTTAAGGTGTGGATCAGCGTTGTCGGCTTGTGGCTTATTGATATTGTCTTCATCACCTTGGTATCCTTCTTCGTCGTGCTCGTCCGAAATTTCCTCAGGCCCAACATCCCGGTCGGTTTTCTTGTCACTAGCTGCGGTCTTCTCGTTTGTTGATGTCCCTGGTCCATCCTCCGTCTCAAGCTCCTTTTCTCTGTCGTTGGCGAGGCCCTCCCACATCTTCTCATCTACCGCTAAAGGATCTAAGTTATCCACACTCCCAGTCTCTTCATCCATGTCCTCGTCTGAGTTTTCTGAATCAGAAGCCTTGTCCTGGCCTATTTTATCATCGGCTTCGCCATGCTCGTCCATTTCACCTTGCAAATCGTCTTTGCCCATATCCACTGCGTTCTCCTCCTTGTGAATTTCTTCTTTTGATCCTTCTTCGCGTTGCTGTTCAGCTAATTCGGAAAGCTCCTCATCATCTGCAATATCCTTACTGATATCCTCAGCAGCCTCTCCTTCAGCAAGACCTACGCCCTGCTCTAGCTGGCCTGTACTTTCTTCTGCAGTGGAGAGACCGTCGGCTGGACCGCAGAAGCCCTCAGAAGCGATCTGATTGAATGACTTGACCAATATGTAAGCTAGTCCGCATGTCTCCGCGTGCAAGTTGGCATATCTTTCAACAGCATGCTCACAAATGGCCAGAAATTGTGTGAATATAGGTGTGAAGACAACGCACAACGATATCGCTTTCTGGAAATCGTCTTCCTCAAACGTGGCAATGGAGTTCATGACGTCGCTAATCTCAGTAGCAACTTCTTTTATGTGGAACGATCTGATAGACAAGTTGAGTATCTCGTCACTGTGTACGAGCCATTTCGCATCCTCAACCGTTTTCGGTAACTTTTCGGCAAACCCAGAATGTCTCTGCATGCTAACGAAAACCTTGTCAACCGCTGCCAAAGCTCGGCTTTTGAAATCATCAAACTGCAGACTGCTTCGCTCTTCTATGGTCACGTTGTTGATGGAAACAGAACTCCAATCCGTCCATGGTAATAGTTGCATGAGGAGATAAGCGGCATCGGGTTCGTTGACAATCCACGAATCAAGGTCTTTGCGGAGCTTCGCAAGTAAAGATTGTAGATGATCGATGGTTACACAGGCTTGATGACTCTGAATGCACTCCGGCAAATCTTCATCCAGTCTGCCTTTCAGCTCATGTCCAGCAGCCTTGAAATGTGCTTGGTAGGAATTGAAGGAGTTGATGATGTCTGTATATTTCTTTTCACTGTGCTTGACCTGGATTTGTAGTACACTGCAAGCCACCTCCAGTATCTGAGGCAACCAAGAAACTGCCCATCTCAGCTGCCCGTGCTTAATTATGCTGTATGGAGGCAGAGCGACACAACGCGAGCCATCCTGCGAGTGAAGGCCACAAAGCCTTTTAGAAGACTGCTGAAGTACCGTCAGATCTTTCAGCGTATCATCTAGTGCGTGCCGCTGGTTCTGTATCACAAGCAGGAAACCCTCTAGCGACCCAATGCATCGTCCCACTTCGGAACTGGTTAGATCTTCAGATCCGTCTTCCTGACCCTTTCTTGCCCGGTCCATAAGATCCAATACTCCATGAAAACAATCTCTAGCAGCTGAGAGACGCGCGGCAAATTTGATTTCACCAAGTAGCGTGCTATAATCGTTTAAGCTAGTAGTTGCACCTAGAACCGTATTAAGCGACTGTTGTCTCTCAAGCTCCTGCGTGTTGAGATTACGTCGAATTCCCATATGGCGTACGTCTTTCAAGACATCTGCGAGCAGCCGTCGTTTCCGGGCTTTTAGATGCAGTAATAGGGCGCGACTATCGCCATCAGTCTTCGATGGGGTTTCCGACCGCAGTTCGGTCATTGCGCTTGTGAGATTGCGCACGTACTCATAAAGCTGGGATCCAACATCAAGGTCGCCCTGCGATGACTCGTACAATCGAAGCATACTTTCAGCAGCTCCTCGAGGTTCGCGAAGTCTCCGCGGCGCATTGTCCCAGCCATCGACGTCTTGCTCAACCACACGAAGAGCTTTGATTAGAGTCTTATCTACAGACAGAGTGGCGAACGAGGTGATCTGTAAAAGTCTAGGTCGGTCAAGTCGGACGTCCGGAGCACTGAAGTGTTCAATTGGTTGTGCTAATAACGCTCTATACCTTTTAACAATTTTGAACAGCTTGTAGTGAGAACGTCTTGCGCTTTCACGTAAAGTGGTCACATTGGTATCTTTCCAACTTGCAAGCTTGATCTGCTCTCTCACCTCATATTCCAGTTTTTCTCTGCCCTGAAGAAGGGTTTTCTGGAAGATGGGCTCATATCGTTTGAAATGCTCAATGACATTAAGTAGAGCCAGGTCGACAGTGCCCAGCGGCTTACCGGTGCGCATCAGCCACTCTGTCATGTTACGAAAGTTCTCTAAGATTCGAAGTCGCGGTGAGTACTGTCCTAGCCTCGAATTTTGCAGGAATTTGATCAAAGTGCCCACGAGATCTTGGGAATGGCTAGCGCAGTCATTGCCCTCATCGATCAGTCTCAGTGGAATGGATATCACGATTTCGTAAACCATGAACCACCACAATTTAGCATCCTCTTCGCATATTGAGCTTTCCGCCACAAGTAAACGTGACCATGACGAAAGTTCCAGTCTTCTCCAACTAATTATCAAGGCTGTCAGCTCGTCAATGAATGGTACAACAGAGTACTCCCGGCTAGCAACTATCTGCCATTCGTTGAGGAAGGAAAGCAGTCTTTCGGTCTTCGTGAACAACTTGGCAAGTGGATCGGAGATAGGGAGACGGAGAATATCATGACAGCACGCCAGTATATCTTGAGGAAGCGCGTGTTCGGGCCACATTTCGGCGATCGTGTGGACGTGGTTCCCGATTCGGTGCACCAGGCTCAGAAGCTTGCGTGTTTCGTTCACATTAGGATCTACATAGATACTGCCCTCCTTTGCGCTTCCTCCGCCTTCGAAAAATTGCATCTGTTCATTGAGGTGCAGAACCAAGGCCGGGAGCATTGTCAATGGCGGGACGAAAGAATGATCGGCGTCGCAAGTGGACAAAAGCAGTGCCATAAAATCCAGCCGCAGAAGTATATGACGCTTTAGCTGAGGACCACCTGAATCTGGTGAAAATATGCTTGCATGTAGCTTGGCCACCTTAAGTGTGAATACCCTTGAATCGTAGTTTTGCATCTTGTCCACTTTCGTGTCAGGAATCACATCGCCATCAAAGGTTGGAAAAATCTCTTTAACTTCCTCCATGTCGACCACGTTTTCATTGACATCGTGACCTCGATACTCATAATACTTAGCTCTTTGTGCCTCCTTGGATTGATCGACTTCTAGATGAGCTTTCCATTCGGCAAAGCAGGATTCAAATGATGATAATATTCCTGCCTGCAAAATAGGATCTGACAGACTTCTGGGAGAAACACTCGCGACCACGCTGGCTGTCTGGAGATGGAGCAGTTCGCGGATAGCTTTTTCTCCATCGCCGAGATGTCGTTCAATTTTATCACTCAATGATGCAGGCGTCGCTCCAAGCAGTGGGGTATGCTCCACGATATAGGTGATCGCTTGACGTTCTTGGGTTGGCTGATGTTCTCTTCCGCTCCACTCAAGTATTTTCGCACCAAGATCTAGAATTTGTAATAAATGCACAACAGGGACAGTAAGATCGTCATACTCATGTGGACTTTGAGAAAGTCTTTGTATCATCTGTTCAATGTTCCGTCTCAAGAGGTCGGTTTCCGCCGATCTTTGAGAAGCATATATCTTCCCGTCTTCAAAAGGTCCTTCAACACATGCCAAAAGAATGGTTTCTGGGCGTTTGGCAACAATGCTAATGAGAACGTTGGAGAACTCAGCTTGAACCTGGAGCAAATTGACGTCTTCCAACCGAACGACCGGCGGTGGAGGTGGCTCCTTTCCAATCAGGCCTATCTCTTGCTCTAGCCTACGTATCCTCAAGCTTGTCTCCTGACCAGAAAAAGTGGACGCATAAATCTTCAAAGCCTGAAGCTTAGTCTCAAGTTCAGTCTTCCGCCGCTGATACTGCTCTCGCTGAACTATAAGGGCAAGTGCCGGATCGGTAGGTCTATCGGGGACCCACAACTGAAGGGATGCCAATGCGAAATAGACAAGACCTGCACCGACTGTTTTGTGTTGATCACATCCTAGTTGAGAAGTCGCAAGTGACAAGGCTGGATATAGATAGATTTCCCAGATATGTCGAAAATGATGCTCGGTTGGCACACTCTCATGGAAGATATCCTTTGCCATCAATGCTCCAATGAAGGTCGGTCGAGGCTGCCGCAGTTCTTCCTTGAGTAAGTCCTGGTGGCATAGGACTACACCGCGTATCAGGCTAACAAGTTCCTCTCTGATAAGACCAACTTGATTTCTGCTGAAATATCGTGTGCTCTCCGAAGTGAAACTGGACAGCCATGACAATTCTTCCGTCAGACTGTCTAAACGCTGCAGTGGCTCGTTACGGCAACGACTAAGTCTCTGCAAAAGGTCTTGGGCAAAGGTTTGTTTCCAGGACTCAACCTTGACGAGTGGGTTGCTCCAGCCTGCGAAGGACGCTGTTCGCGAAAACATGGTCTGACATAGGTTTGAGTTGGTCTGGAAACCAATATGCTTCGTACTTCTCCCAGCAAGAAGAGCAGCATATATTCGGGTTGATTGCTCACCAGATCCGTCTAAAAGGTCCCAAGTGCCGCCCTGATCAAGGTCTTGATACTGGCACAAGGCCTCAAACTCAGCGGCAAAGTAGTTTGTTCGCTGCTCGTTGTCGATTTCAACGGGTGGGGTGATACTTGAGATGATGGTTTGAAGCTCTGCCAGCAGTGCAACTACGTTGTCGGATCCGTCAAGAATAGCATTTCGCGTTGCCGAAAGTTCTCTTTGGACGTTGACCATTTGGCGGACGAAGCGGACTTTGCGACAAGCAATATCGAATGCCTGCATAATGTAGTCCAGTTTCAGCAATGAATCAAGCTGACTGCTATTCGCAGCACATCTAGGGCGCCAGTGTCTCCAAAGTTGAGTCAGGCTTCGACCATAACGTAAATCTATATGCGTGCCAAAAGCTGCTAGCGAACATTTGAGTAGCTCCGCGGTCGCAGGATATACTGAAGAAGTTCTAGAGAAAAGTTCTTCCCCGAGCTGTACATATATTGGTAGCAAACCAGCTCGCATGCGAGGAAGTCTGCTCATGTCCACTACGTCTTTCAAGAAATTCAAGATGGCGTTGACGGAGTTGGCAGGTCGGTCTCCATGGCTGCAGGAGCTGATCACTAAAGACGTAAGCGTTTCATCGGCAGCAGATATGAGGGATTCAACAAGTCTCGAGACCGGCTGAACCATGTTGGAGGCTCGATGTGGATCTCTTTGTGCAACTATTGACCTTTCTAATATCGTCATATCAGATACCGGCAAGTTTGGGGCTCGCACGCCTGTGTCCGACACAAGCTTTCGGGTTCGGGACAAGGTCAAGAATGACTCCAGAAGCCAGCCAACCTCAGCAGCTTTCTTCCCCTGCACATGATCCCCAGTCATCTGTATCAAGGGCTCATTTGATTCTGCGTGTAGCGGCTGGTCATCCATTGCCTGTTCAAGCCCTGGACAGGATTCGGCCATCTCGTTATAAAAATTCTGTATACGTTTGAACAGCGAGTCCGGTAGGGAATGATAATGCGCCAGCTCATGGATGATATGATTGTTGTTCTCCCCTGTCAGCAACTCGTACTCGGGCGACGAAATACTCCATAGACATTCTCGAAGTGACAGATGGTCGGCACAAACAGCTGTGACAGCGGCTTGAAGAGGTGCCTCATTCTGCAACAAGGAGATGGTTTGCAAGCGGCGCCATTGGAAAGAAGCTGCTTCTGTTGAGTATGATGGTAGACGAGACGAAGATTGAACCATGTCCGTTGATTGCAGGCAGATCTCAACAGACCGATTTCGCATAGCCCGAGAGAGCTCGCCTCGCCGCGGATCCATGGTCAGAAATATTCGAAAGTCATTATGAGGGCGTATGATCCGGGGGCTTCCATCGCCCTCGTGCTGCTCACTGACGATTAAGCACCCATTGGGTTCTAGAAGTGAGTTCAATCGATCGAGAACAGCCGAGTTACAAGTATTGGCGTTATCAAGAACAAGCCAATGGCCCTTCACAACTGCCTCCACTAGCACTCCATCAATCCAACCAAAACGAGGCTCTTGTGCTTCGAATTTTCGAATAATTGAAGGTTCCATAATGTTTACATCTTCAAGCAATGTAGGAAATCTCTGAACAACTGGAGCTAATGTGGCTTGCAGTGTCTTCAGCTCAACTTGCTTCATATTGCACATATGATAAAGTTGTAGTAAGCTGTAAAGACTGCTGTCAGGGCTAGTTTGAGATATGCAACACAACAAGCTGGGAAGAAGTCTCTGACGAATTGAATCGAGAACTCTTGATACTGCACGATCTTGGTGTAGTTGCTCAAACCCACCAAGAAGGTCCACTGTGTCCAAGTCTTCGCTCACTGAGAATTCCACTAGTCGTGCACCATGGAGAGCGGCAAGCTTTCGTATGACAGTGGATTTACCACTTCCCGAATCACCCACTAGAATAGTCGGCCACTTTTGATTGATGCAATGAATTAAGGATTCCGCGTAAGGCAGAAGATGAGTCGGAATTATACCAGCCTCGCTTTTGGCCGGCTGGTAATCTTCGTTTCTTTTGAGGAAAGCAAGGCCGAGCTGATAACAGGAAGACGACAAAGTGTTGAACATGCTAGCGATCGACTTATCACGTAGATTCTCCGCGTAATTATTACGGATTGTGTCTCGCTGGCCACGCGTACGAAATCGTTGGGAGATCACCAGATCATGAAATTGGCTTGGATCGACTTTGCCATCGTACCGATTGTAGAGGCTGAACCACCTATCAATGTCCCTAAGGTTGACCTCCCATGGCCCACCATTAGAGTCAAAAGATCGATCAGATAGAATTAAGTTATGGCCTTCTAAAACTGCCGATATGATATGATGGAGAACATCATGCTTTGCTCCCTTATACCTGCGCTGACATATTATTATCAGGTCTGCCTGGGTAAGGGCATCCGCGTACACTACGGTGAATCGGTTAACGAAGGAAGTTGGAAGACCCTTTCGACCACCACCTTGATGATGGGGATTTTGTGTAGCGAAGAGGACAAAATCTGGATGGCGTACAAAAGTCCGATCAAGTTCAGCAATGTAAATCTGTTGGCGGTGATCGAAGCATGAGTTCAGCCCTTCTAGCACGGATTGGGTCGCGAGATTCATTTCATCGAGAAGTACCCATTCGCCATTCTCCATAGCTCGAAGGAAGGGTCCATCACGCCAGCTGAAGTTGCCCACCAACCCGCCCTCGACGGGAACATCTGAGCCAAACAAGTCCGTGAGGTCGGTCTGGTCGGAAAGATTAATGCGCGTAAGTTTCTTGCAAGCGGCCTGCGCCACGGCTTCCACGAGCGCGGTTTTACCTACTCCAGGATCTCCCTCGAGAAGTACGGGGCGAGGAAGCTGGAGTGCCCTGAGAATTCTCAAAGCGTTCTTTCTGGTAGTTGGAGCATCAAACACGAAGTCTGGCCTTGAGCATTGATAGGTACCGCACGGAATGCGAAAACTTCCACATTGAACGAATCTAGCGCCTATCTCGACAGAGGGCGTCTCAAAGTACTCTGTTGATACGTCTTGATCGAGAAGTGCTCCCAACTTCTTGAGACAGAGTCGCTGGGCTTGTGGGACATTGGTTGCCTTCACAGAGGTTAGTGCCGCTGGATTTGCGCCTAGGGCGTCAATGAAAACCAAGGCCGCGCCATGCAGAACAGAGAGATGCGGATTCTCATAATGCTGTAGGCGGACGAAGTCCACCCAGGTCAGCAGTCCTCGCAAGGAGACTGATGTTGCATCGAGCGTATGGAATGTGCCACGGAACCATTGCGCAAACTCGATCATGACGTGAGGTATCTCAGGCAGAATGGGGCCCAGCTTTGATTGCAGAATTGGTAGAACATCGCTCTGCTCGGACAGTGGGGAAACCCAGATTTCAGTCAACCGATTTCTCAAAGCGGAGGAGAGTTCTCTTTTCCCGTAGTCACCACCTGGATTCATTGTCGCAAGAAAATGAAAGCCAGGAGTCGCACGGACAAACGAGTCATCGGGACCCTTTTCAGCGAGTAGAATGCTTCGACTGGGTTCCAGAACGCTGTTCAGTCGCTCAAGAACCGAGTCTTCCGCCAAAGATATCTCGTCTAGCAAAAAGGGTTCACCTCGTTTCATGGCCACAACGAGGGACCCGTCTGCCCACTGGAATAGGGACCTACTGTGAGCGATACTAGCCTTAATGTCTAGGTTGAGAGGGTCCCCGTTGCGGGACAAGTCAGCTCTCTCAAATTGGTCGATGAGCTCTCCAAGAGAGGCAGACTCAGTGGCCCCGTTCATGTGGCTCACAAGAAGAGACTGAAGAGAATGCTGCAGCCTTGATTCGATCTCAGCCTTATTACGGACTGGCCGCTGCGCTCCGATCAAGTCGCCGGTTTCTGTATTTGAATGGGCGTTCAGCATATGAAGACGTTGGCCATTAATCTCGGCCACGGTTTGACAGATTTGAGTCTTCCCGGAGCCAGTTTCGCCAACAAGTAAAACCGGCTCATTGTTCTCCAAGGCACTCATGACCAACGTGAGCAGACGTTGCATTCCAGGTGTCCAGATCACACCAGATGCATTCTGCAAAGACACAGATTGGCATCGCAAAGAATAAAACTGTTCCTCATGAATCTGGACTTTCATTACCTCTTCAATGATCTGCTTGACGGCCATTCTCTCAGTTGGATCTCGAACTCGCTCTGCCAATAACATGAAGCCATTTAGTGCGAGCTGCTCACGATCGTCGGCCCGACGTGAAGCCCATCTGAAAAGATCTCGCAGAGTGGCAAAGCTGTTTCGCTGCTCGAATAGTCGACTTGACTGCCTCATCATCGCTAGTCTCTTGTATACAGAAACAATCCTGGTACAGAATGATGGGGCAATTTGTGTGCGCTCTTTGAGGATGAATTCGAGCTCGTCCTCTGGAATGTCGTCAAAGTGTAATTCTAGGAAGCGGTTTCGGAAGGCGCGAGAGAGATGTTTTCTACCACCATAGAGTCCAGCAGGATTTTGTGTTGCGAATAGCACAAAGTTCGGGTGAGGTTTGACCGTCTCCTGTGTTTCTGGGATGAACAGCTCTCGATTGTCATCCAGTAGCCGGTTCAAAGCCTCAAGTACATCTGTAGGAGCCAAATTCAGCTCGTCAAGCACAATCCATTGTCCGCGGCGGAGTGCTTCCACCAGAACTCCTTCCCTGTACTGCAGCTTCCCATCTTCACCAGAAGCATAGGAGCCGAGATATTCCTGCAAGTCTGTATGCTCATGATTGTTAATCCTGATGAACTCATTTCCTGAGACCTTTGCCAGGTGTTCTACCATACTTGTCTTGCCCGCAGAAGTAGGTCCTTGAAGAAGGATTGGAAAACGTCGTACAGATACTGCCCGCGCCAAATTCAGCAAGTTGCGTTCTACAAATGGTGTGATGATATAATGAGGTTGGCGCTCTGGACTGATGTTGCCCCTCTTGACTAGGTGATGTTTGAAGACAACATATGAGTCGTTATTTGCGCCCGTCTTTAGATTCTGGCTGAGCAGAGACCGAACATTCGTTAACCCACCAAGCAAACATCTCTCTAATGCCGCGTTAACAAGCTGTTGCGAATTGACGCTTAACATTGTCGTAAAACTCATCAAGGAGCCTTCGTAAAGCGCTCTCCTGAGTCCATATATTGAAGCATGCTGATTAGTGTAGATCAAGGTACGCACAAGGGATCGAATGCTGAAATGAGGTGCCTGACCAGCCCCATCCGTCAATCGCTTTTCACCGTTCATCTTCTGGATTTCCAGGTAAAATTTGGCGAGGTCAAAAGCTGCCTTCTCATCTGAAGTCAGCAGCGTCCCAAGATAGGTAGATATAAGAAGAGTGAGCTCTTCGACCGTTTTGTCTGAAGGTTGAACGAAGATTTCCGTAAATCGTGATCTGATACCTGCTGGTAGATCTCTTTTGCCAGAGTCCGTTGCAGGATTCATCGCAGCAAAGATGTGAAAGTTTCGGTGTCCATCAACACGCTCCATCTTTCCAGATTCTGAGAGAAGCAATGATGGCGCTCGCTCGTTGTGATTGTATAGTAGCTCAGCCACACTTTCAAGCGTTTCTGGTGTAGCCAAATTGATCTCGTCCAAGAGCACCCATTCACCATCTCGTAATGCTTGCACAATCTTACCTTCCACGAAAGTCATAGCAAAATTCTTGTCCCCGCGACATGCTTGAGCTTTGAGGTGTGATAGTCTCGTTGCAAAGTCGTGCCATCGTTGTCGAAGAGCTTCGTATTTAGGATTCTGAAGTTTGCGTCGCTTATTTGGCTGGGTGTCTCCCAATTGGTCTGCAGGGCTTGTTCCAGGCCGAAGAGTATTATCTGCCATGTCCACTGCTTCTTGCCAATGTGAAGCCAGACGTGTCCAATTACCCTTCGAAATGCACTTTCGGATCGAGGCTTGGAACTGGGCATTCTTACGAAGTGAAAATGTGTTATCGAAAAGTAGGTCGAATGTTTCGGACATTGGAATAGCTAATGACCTTGTCGTGACCGGTTTAAACCCTCCGAGAAGATCCCCGCTTTCGCTCTGCTGTGATAGATTAAAGACGCTCAACTTTTGGCCAACAAGCGTTGCCAGATGCTGGATCGTCGCTGTCTTACCTATCCCAGTTTCTCCTACAAGAAGGGTGGGTTCACCGTGTTCGACGGCCGCGGCTATTTCTTCCATAGTTTTTAAAGTTCCTCTAGTGAGGGCGAACGCAGATTTGGGCCTCCTGCTGCTTCTAGCGACGTCATTGACCTGGCTGTTAATGATCGGACAAGAGGCTCTTCCAATGATGACCTTACGGCCTTCTTCCCGCAAAGATGGTAGGCGATCGTATACGCAATGGCGCATTCGCTTGGGTGGAATTTGCAGTACTTCAGCTATGCATTTTGCAACGGCCAAATGTGGTTCGTGGCTGGGAATGTGGCCTGCATAGCAAGTGACGGCGTCTTTGAAAATACTGTCCAAGATGTTCTCGTCCACTGGCTCTGCTCCGGTCTGAAGTCCAGCAGCTACCAAACGTGACTGTGATCTCCGGCACCATGTAAGTAGGTCGCGCAAATCGGGGGTTCTGACCCGGCTAGTCCTGAAGTTTTGTTGCTCAAACAAATGCTGCACTTGATCATGTACGGAAAGGAACGGAAAGATGCGCGGCTTCAGTATTGGAAATAGAGTAGATAAAGCCAATTCTAGCTCTGTCGATTGAAGTGGCTCGACTTCGACTACATTCCAAAACCGCGAGTTCCACCTATGGTGCGATCGAACACTGCCGCTACCTCGTAGTGCACTTTCGGTTGTGGTTGCGAGAATACAGAACCCGGTCGCTGTGCGAATAGTTTCATTGCGACCTGGCACTAAGATCTCTCCGTGCTCGAGGATGGGAAGAATGACACCCATAACTTCGGGCGAGGCTCGGTGAACATCTTCTATCAGGACCCATCTGCCCTCCGCCATAGCCTGACTGAGTACGCCAGGCTGCCAGATAAAGGAGCCATCGCTTGGGGAGGTCGTATAAATACCAAGAAGACTTTTGGCGTCTGTCTGCTCATTTAGGTGTAGGGTGATCATATAAGGTAACTTGTTTAGCAGCTTCGCAGCTTCGTTGACAAGTAAGGTCTTACCTGAACCTGACGCTCCCGAGAGAAGAATCCCATTCGAATTGAGAATAGCGTTTGCAAGCTTCACGAAGTTTCTTGTGGTAGTGGGAGTATCAACGAAAGATGGAGTTGTTGGATTTCCCTTGGAGCGTGGCACGAGAACACCTGCTAGGACCGCTGTGTTAGGTGAGAACATTACCGCTGTTATTGACCTGATTGGAATAGCAGCAGAATGGGCACGGTCGTGTTCGGCTTTGGCAAGAGCTTCGACGAGATTTCTCCATCGTTGCTCCTCCCACAGACTGAAGAGCCGAGCAGGAGCCTGTGCGCCATCAACTTTGATAGTGGTCCCTTTCTCTGGCACATGCTCCAAGATAATTCTCTCAACCATAGCATCTGCCAGCTTCATGTACAGAGCAAGACATCGAACGGTGAGATACCTGACAGAGGGGTCTTCATGCCCCAACAGAGAGGAGAGCTGAACGGGTGAGATAAGACGGCTGTAGGTAGTCATATCATGCGAGTACAAACGAAATAAAGCCACAAGAAATGAGGACAGAAGATCAACATCAAGGGCCAACAACATTAGTTGAGCTGGTTCTGCAAGGCTCCCGAGGAATCCGCTTTTGCACGTTTCGATGAACTCTTTCAGCAGGACCTTCAGGCATGGCTTCGCTGGCAATATGCGTGCAAAGGTCGCAAGTACATTAATGCTGATCTGTGCATCTTCCGTCGAGGTCTGATGACACCATCTCGCAGCGATTTCAACCATCAATGGCTCATAGAGAATGAAGAGGTGGTCAGTGAGGTTCGGAATCAGTGCTGCCCTTGCAAGAGTGTCGAAGTAGCGACCATCATTTGAGGCAAGAATGACCTCAAGTATCTCCTGAGGAAGCTGGGCCAAAATGCTCTCATTTGATTGGAGCTGAGAGTCGGCCCAGGCACACTGCATTGCTATATTCGCCATGGCCATCGCGTCGAGAACGTAGGCCTTTGTATGGTCCAAATGTGGTCGCAGAATAAATTTTGATAGACTCGGGGCTTGAGTAAAATCCGCCTGCGCTAGCAGCGGGAGTGCCCGCAGCAGAGCTTAAAGCCCGGGACTAGTCCAGGCAAACAAATCATGGCCTGGGCCGAGGGAGTTCAACTGAAGCGCGGATTACTTAGCATTTGGTGCTTTTGTCGAAGTATGAGATCACTACCGCTTGACTGCTCAAAGCGCTTTTAGATCACACATCGTATTCACTTCCCCTTCCCGCGATCATCAGTCCTGATGACGGACCATGTCAAGTCTAAGAGGTGGCTTTCAGCGCCCCGGAGAGTTTTCCATCACTTCTCCTCGTGCCAAAGGAGCTGACGAAAGTGACAACGGTGACGACCCTGTCGCAAAAGATGCACGACAAGATGCCTTGCTTGACACGCATGCACAGGGAGATCTAGGAGGTGGTCTTGCAGCCCCGTAAGTACAGGGCCAAACTGACTCGCCTTTCCAACCTGATTGCTGTTTGGCAGGATTTCGTTCAAGCGCAAGTCAAAGCATCAGCCACGATTCAGTTTGTCGAATCTACTCCCTACTTCATCGTCCAACTCACCAGAAAGAGTGTCTTCTTCGCCACAGTTCCTGCGTGGTAGAGCTCGAGACCTGCGAGAACAGGGCTCTCAGAATGGATCTAGCACCAGCCTTGGTCACATCAGAACACCTACCAGTGGTAATTGGACTGAAACCAAAGAAGGAGCGCCTCTGGATTGGTATGTTGAAGGACCAGGAAGGAGGGTCGGATACGATGACTTGACGACCATTGATTGGATCTTTGAGTATACCAAAGAACGTCAGCGCCTCCGCGTTCTCCATGCAAACACATCGGGCCTGGTGGGTTACGCCAGGCGGGTGCTGGATGCTAGTCACGTATGGCTTGTTCTCATAGTCACTGGTGTCACAGTCGGTGTGCTTGCCGCATCTATCGACACCGTCAGTCTCTGGCTGGGTGATATTAAGAGCGGTTACTGCCGAAATAGTGCAGAGGGTGGCCGGTTCTACCTCCATCGAGGATTCTGTTGCTGGGGTCATGATGATCCATCTCATTGTCAAGACTGGACAACGTGGCGTGAAGCCCTACATATTCCGTCCCGGGGTGGTGCTTACACTGTAGAGTACATATTCTTCGTCTTGTATTCTGTATGGTACGACATCTACCCTTATCCCGCTGTGCTAATCCAGACAGGTCCTCTTCGCTGCGTGTGCGGCTTTTCTGGTGAAATCCTATGCGATTTATGCGAGACATAGTGGTATACCCGAAATCAAAACGGTTCTGGGAGGTTTTGTGATTCGGCGTTTCCTGGGTCTCTGGACTCTGGTTATCAAATCGTTAGGTCTTGTGAGTATACATCTTTCCTCGACTGCTCAAGACTGACACGCTATACCAGTGTCTAGCTGTTGCTTCTGGGCTATGGCTAGGCAAAGAAGGACCCCTTGTTCATGTTGCTTGCTGCTGCGCCAATCTCATCATGAAACCTATCGATACCCTTAAGAATAATGAAGCCAGAAAACGCGAGGTTCTTTCAGCTGCTGCTGCTTCTGGCATATCAGTTGCTTTCGGCTCGCCTATCGGAGGCGTTCTTTTCTCTCTGGAACAACTCTCCTACTATTTCCCCGACAAGACGATGTGGCAATCGTTTGTATGTGCCATGGTTGCCGCTGTCACATTGCAAGCTATTAATCCTTTCCGCACCGGAAAAATCGTGCTCTACCAAGTTGAATATAGCTCCGGTTGGCATGGATTCGAGATGGTACCATTCGCTTTGCTTGGCATCACTGGTGGTGTATATGGCGGCTTGTTCATCAAGCTCAATATGCTGGTAGCCAAATTCCGAAAGTCGAACGCCAACCCCCTGAGAGATTTTCCTGTTCTGGAAGTCCTCTTTGTCTCCGTCCTGACTGCCTTCATCAATTATCCCAACATGATGATGCGCGGTCAGAACTCCGAACTTGTGCACAGTTTATTTTCAGAATGTGACAAGCTCGGCACAGACGATATCTTTGGCCTCTGCAAGGCCACGACCGCCGGTACGATTTCAATGGTCTCACTGTTGCTCACAGCGTCTGGACTTGGCTCTCTACTTACTACCATAACCTTTGGACTTCAAATACCTGCTGGTGTCATCCTCCCGTCGCTCGCAATTGGAGCACTTTATGGAAGGGCGTTAGGTGTCGTTGTCGAGCTTTTTCAGAAGCATCATCCCGACTTTCTAATCTTCTCCGCATGCGAACCAGATATTCCCTGCATCACCCCAGGCACATATGCCATTGTTGGTGCCGCCTCAGCTCTTGCAGGTGTCACCAGGATGACTGTCTCGATTGTAGTTATCATGTTCGAGCTGACCGGGGCTCTTACATACGTCCTTCCCATTATGATCGCAGTAATGCTGTCGAAATGGATCGGAGATGCCTTTTCTAAGCGGGGAATCTACGATTCCTGGATCCAATTCAACGAGTATCCCTACATCGACAACAAAGACGACACGCCCGCCCCAGATGTCACAGTATCCAATATCATGACACGAGTCGAAGAAATGATCTGCATAGATGCGAAACACGCCCACACCATCGAATCATTAAGAACCCTCCTGGACACCACAACCTTCCGCGGCTTCCCCGTCATAATATCAGCCTCATCCTCCTCAAATCCAGCAACGTCAAACCTCCTCTCCCCCCTCGACACGCCTGAAAGAACATGTACACCCTTCACCGCGCCTACATCCACCACCGCTACAACCCCAAACACCCTCCTCGGCTACATTTCTCGTACCGAACTGACCTTCGCCCTCAACCTCGCCAGCACCACCACCTCCTCTACCAACGACCCCAATTCTATGCCCCCCACACCCTCCATCTCACGCAACCTACCCCCCTCCACCCCCCGTCTCTTCACCCACCTGGATGGACCAAACCCCTATAACCCTCAATTCGGAATCCTCCCTCCAACTTACAGTCAACATGTTCCAGCGCCTGGGGCTGCGATATCTGCTTTTTGTGCAGAGAGGCGCGTTGAAGGGCCTGCTGACGAAGAAGGATCTTTGGTGTTTGCTTAGTGCTAGGGAGAATCGGGGGTGGAATGGGGATGGGGAGGGGTTTGTGGCCGGAGTAGGGGTGTTGAGGGAGGAGGGTGGTAATCGTGGCGTTGATGGTGGTGATGGAGAAGAGGAGAGGGGGCTGCTTGCTGCTGAAAGGGGGGCGGCGAATGGTGATGGGAGGGCAAGGAGTAATACTATTGATACCCTTGAGTCTAGATGACTTGTGATACTACAATATATGGTTTTGAGGTACTGGATTTATCTGCATCATGATTTGGGAATTCAAGTTCAGTGTTTGTACAAGCCAATGCTGGGCCGCTCACTAACAATCTAGGTCTTGTCGAGCTTACATTGCATCAGCGTTCATACTCTTTCTCGTGTCCCCCCAAACCACTATTTTCACCTACACCACGTATATTTACCCCCATCATTCCATCGACACCTTCCCGCCCAACGCCTCAAACGTCTTAACCATCTTCTCCGCCTCCTCCTTGGGTACCCCCTCCCTCAACACCTTCGGTGCGCTCTCTGCAAACTTCTTACTATCCACCAAACTCAGGCCCAGCATCGACTTCACCTCCTTGATGATCTTGGGTTTTGATGTCGCCTCGAAGGACTCGAGTTTCAGGGTGAAGAGTGTCTTGGCGGCAGGTGCTGGGGCGGCTTCTTCTTCTTCTGCAGGTGGAGGTGCGGCGGCAGAGGAGGATGACGGGCCGGATGAGGGTGCGGCGAAGGACATGTCGGGGATGTTGAGGCGGGACTAGAGGAGAATTATGGTGTTAATTGGGCAAGGAGGGTGAGGAGACAAATGCAGATGGGAAGAGGGAACAAGCATTGAACAGGCGTAACACTGCTACCCATATCAGAGCTTGTGCTCAATGACTCGTGCAAGCTACCAAAGATGCAAGAAGTAGTATAACCTACCTTTAAACTCGCAACCAAGTCTGCAGTCTCCAACAGCGTCAATTTACTGATCTGATCCACGATCCCCGAAATCTTTGGGTTTGTAGGCGCTGCAGCTGCTGAGACATCTGTGCTGGCCCATCGTCTCGACGAGTCTCTTCTCGAATGTTTCCGTCTTGAATTGGCGAGGCAAGCTGAGGAGGATAACCGTATACAGCGTAATGGTGGAGGTGTTTTGGATGAATTGCGGAGGAGAGATCTGCAGCAGCGCGCTGTGGTTGAGGTTGGGACGGAAAAAGACATATCGTAATAGTGTCTGTTCCTTGCGCACCAGTGGTAGCTGCTTAGAGTCTAAGGCAGAAGGCAGCTGAGGATGAATTCGGGCAAATAAATTGCCAATGGAAAGCGATCTCAAGAGTCTTGGGACAATTGAAAGTCACGATGCAAACCAATCAGGTTAGCGCACAATCGAGCCTTGGCACAGAGCTCCTCACTGCAGATGGGACTGCAGATATTGCTACAATTCGATTCAGTATGTGAAGAGTTCAAAGTACAGTCAAGGTTTGTGAATTCCGATCTCATATGAAGTGTAGTCTCGATATGGACTAAGATTTCCCTGTAGCCAACGTTGCTGAACTTTGTGCCATCGCTATGCAAATTTCATCAAGCTCCAAGACGTCATGCTAGAACTAAAAGTGGTCAGAATCGTGGATTTTCCCGTTGCTGCGTGCTACTTTCGCGTCGGGTTCGAGCGACGGTGAATTTGGGTCGTCATCCTCATCCTCATCAGGCACCAGCTTCCTCTTTCGGTCCTTCACCAGCACCTCGCCTGCCGTTCCACTATTCCCATTCTTCGGAAGCTCTTTAGCTTTCGACGTCGCGAAGATGAGCAGAAGCTTCTCGTACTCATCCTCTTGCGCTCGAGCAGCTTCATCTATCTTCTGCTGCCTCTCATTCCCCTCCAGCTGAAGCAGAACATCTCTATTCTTTTTAAAGATGCGCTGTTTAAGGATCAACCGCCACCAATAGTAAAATTTATCATGAGGATTCGACGTCTTGGATTTCTGGATAAGCAGCTTGGTGAGATTAGCCCCGCCTGCGGCTCGGTGTGAGAACGGTATCAGTGAAAGAAGATACATTTCAAGCTGACGAGCGAATTGTCGCGGAGCTATCTTTGTTTCCGAGCGAATTGACCGCAAGGTCTCAATTGGAAGAAGCTTCGGGGTGGGCAACCGCCTTAAGCGGCGTTTTTGCGAAGGATCGGACGGAGATGTATTGATTTTGACATCAGTAGCAGCAAACTTGGGTTCAAGTACTTTCCAATCATTGATGTCACGCAGCATATCAAATTCCTCGCTTGGATCTTCGACTGTGAGCTCGCGGATCGTGCTGTCAGCGAGTGCGTAGGAATATATTGAGTTGTAAAGAGCGGAACCATGTCCAGAAGCCTGATGAGGAGGTAGGATGAGGAATTGAGAAATACGCAGTCGTGACGGAAGGGCTGCTGCGGTGATCTCTTCTTTGGACGGCAGAACGATATCTGAGACATGAGTATCCCCGCCGCTCTCCGTGGACGTTTGATACCGCGGTCGGAAGGTGTAAAATCGGTATGTTGTGGCATAGCCGATGAAAGTGTAGGGAGATCGAGTTGGAAGTGAAGGCCGGGAGCTTTTCTCGTAGACGAAGTAGACGGTCCAGCGATCCAGTGTCCAGTCAGCGTCCGTAGTGTTGAGAGGTGTGCCTGCCTCTATAAAGAACGAGATGAATATCTGCATCCGATGGATGGTCTCCCGCACTCGGCTATCCAGTAATGATCCAGACCAGATCTCAAAATTTTTACCCTTTCGCGAGTATGATTTGACGAGCTTGCCAGGTGGAGTAAATTCTTGAGCAGAGGAGTCATTCTGGACAGTCTTCTCGAAGTCGTTGGCTTTTGCGAAGGCAGCTAGGGAAGCAGTCAGCAGATGTGAAGAGCATCCCTGCGTATGGTGGATGACAAACCGGCTGGTATGAAGTCCTTCAACGCATCACGGATATCAAGGGCAGCAGTATCTGCAATGGCGGGAAACTTGCGATCGTAGGAGATAACACAGTTCGGACGCAGATCATGAGCCGCAAACCGGAATGTAATGTCAAGAGCTTTATAGCCAAAAATTCGCTCTTCCTCTCCAAAGATAGGATATGTGAACTTTGGGTGGAAGCGGTGTACAGTTCGTAGCGCATTGGCGTCAGCTTCTACAAGCTCAATAGAAACGGCCTCGTTGGCGTCTGATGACCCTGTTGAAACAGTCAGCGTTTAAGTCATCGCGCATGGAGGTAAGATCGGCTCACACTCATCGCCCATGTCTCCCAGTACCGGTTTAGCTGGTAGAAAAGATCTTTTGAAACTGCGAGCTTTCTGCACTTATGCCATAAACTGAACTATCGTGACGATGTGTTCGAATGCGCTTTTGCCTCTCCTGTATACGGACATATAAGTTTGGTGTACTCCGTACTGCACAAGATCATCCAACAACAATCGCATGCAGCACCAAAGAAGCAGTTGGTCCAAGCTTTCCATTTCGCGTGACGCGCTGAGGCTGGCTAGTACTAACTTAGTAGTAAGTACTAGCTTCCGCTCCATCTTGGCAAGGATCCTTCAAATAAAAGTCCTAAATCCCTTGCTCGTACATAGGACCTTGCGCGACCGGAAATGGAGCGGACCAACTACTTACACAACGACTGGATCATCCTTGAACCCCCTTGACAGTTGGACTAGAATGGCTTTCAGCAGAGCACTCCCACCGTGAGAGCTTCAAAATCTTGTGGTAACGGTCCATAACGACAATCCAAAGGCAGACAGCATGGATGGACTCTTTACTCTGCTGAGCCTGAGCATGGTCATGGCCATTGCGTATGCGCCAATTGGGCTGTTTCATCTTTTTGCCTGCTTACCAGCCCTATAGTTCTTTTTCGGCTGGGCTGTTGCCGCTTTCGTTCTCCCTCACTCCTTCACAATTACGACTCATTTCGACTATCGGCATGGGGGTTCTGGTAGGCACGTCACTCATTGTTATTATTCCAGAAGGAGTCGACACGTTGTACAGCGCAAGTAAGATAGGCAATGTGCATACTAGAAGAGCCTCAAGCAGTTGGTTTATTGCGAAAGGTTCCCAAGATATCCGGGCTTTATACGAGCGAGAAGCAAGCGATACGGCTGCAACGTCGATGCTTTACCCGGTCCTCCCTGGCCCATCAGAAAAGCCACCGTCGAAGCCGGTTGAACCAGGGCCATTGAGTATTCTTCAGAAGGATGAAGACAAAAATACTGCCGGAGACAGTTCAGAAGGGGCCACGGCAAGTAAAGAGCACAACGATTCTCCACATGCCTGGATCGGCGTTGCTCTCATCGCAGGATTCATTCTGATGTTCGTCATCGACAAACTTCCTCAATATACAAGCTCATCTAAGCCCGCGCCTCGTCCTTACCATATCTCTCTAAATGATCTTGGTCGAGGACTTCAACGAACACCGTCGCAGGAACATGACACTGGAGTTGATGGATTCTTGCAAGGCGGCAGTACCCCTCAGGAACACAGCCGGAGCTTCGCGACCACCACAGGCTTAATCATTCATGCAGCAGCGGACGGAATAGCGCTTGGTGCCTCGTCCTCGTCTGCTGATGCTGGTCTCAGCTTCATTATATTCTTTGCCATTATGGTGCACAAAGCGCCAGCAGCATTCGGACTGACCTCTATTTTACTGAAGCAAGGGTTATCGAAGCGTACAGCGCGGACCCATCTCCTATTTTTCAGTCTAGCCGCGCCAACGGGAGCAATTCTAACCTGGCTATTTGCCCGTACTGTTGGTGCAGGAAGG
Source organism: Endocarpon pusillum Z07020 (assembly GCF_000464535.1). Lineage (NCBI taxonomy): Eukaryota > Fungi > Ascomycota > Eurotiomycetes > Verrucariales > Verrucariaceae > Endocarpon > Endocarpon pusillum. The sequence continues at coordinate 83,059 of NW_006913606.1, forward strand.
ATTGGTAATGCACGAAACACGACATGGTGGACTGGAATGCTTCTACTGTTTTCGGCAGGCACTTTTCTGTATGTTGCTATGCACACTATGCAAGAGATTGAGAGCTCTCATGATATACAACAGAATGGACACGTCAATGGCATGGTCGAAAACACAGATACACAATCTCAGTCACCAAAAGCATCTCTTCAGGACTTTATGGCAGCTATTTTTGGTATGGTGCTACCATTGTTTCTACAAGTCGGACATGCACATTGAAGGAGGCCAACATAGCCACTACTTCTGTGATGCTGGTTTGTCAAAGACATATAGGGACTGCGGGACAGCTTCCATCAAATTGCACCACGCTATGCACAGCAGGGCGGCACATTTGCGGAGCAATAGAATGGCCAGCCCTAATGCGGCCCTGCGCTCAATAACCTGTTGGGCTGCTTTAGCCACGTTCAATTGACCTCGACGGATGTCTATCAATCGAAATCTTAAGTCTCGGCGCAGGCTTCTGAAGATTCTTGAGCAGCAGGGTCTGCTTTACGACGAATCAGCTATAAAACGGTGGAAATGATAGGCAGGAGGCTTGGTGGTATGTGTAGGTGAGAGAAGATGAGACCAGAGGGTTAGGTTATATGGTCTCTCAGTACGACTTGGTAAGCTGGTTACTAGAATCTAAGCGAATGGCAACCTCTCGCGCACATGGCTGGTTGTTGCATTCAATGAAGAATATTCATAGATCTGATACACTGCAAGTGTAGCATTAAATGGGGGCTGATTGAAGGTGGAGCGCGCCTACTCGAATACCCGTGCTTGGTTCCCGCAGCCACTGTCATTCGCCTGTGCCATCCTCCCCCCGGCTTCGACACTTCTAAACCTTCCCAAACACCTGGTGACAGGTTGGTTTGTTGTGTCACTTCTCTTATGATTACTCAAGTGGGTCTCGAGTCGTTTCTCACGAGGTGGGCTCAGTGTTGGTATCAAAGCTAAGGTCGACCTGGCTCACAGAAATCGTACGGTCCTCATTTCGAATCCTGTGCTATCTTCGACCACATCCATTCCCAATCCTCGATTACAGACAGATACCTCATCGACGCTTCATTTGCTGATCCCTGCCACAGAAGCTCAAATCGGCATTCAGATTACATTCCAAGTGGCCTGGCCTAGTCTCCACCGCTTCGTTCGTCTGTTCAAGAACTACAACCCCAGTATAGGACTCTGGCCTCTGCAGGCTGATCATGGAACCTGATTCGGAAGATGAGTTTCCACTACATGTAGAAGCCAGGCGGTCGGGGATCAAGTACACCACGACTAGCTCGAGCATGGAGCCTCGTACAGCTCATGGCCCAAGTGCGCCCTTATCTCCACGACAGACATCGTTGTTTGAGGTTGACGATGAATACCCTGCTCCTCAGTCTATAATAACGCAGCCTTCGAACGTCAACCGCTCAGACCCGGAAGATTATGCCCATCCCAAACCTTTGCCAACGCCCGGCAGATCCGCGACCTCTATTCCACCAAACTTGCTCCCTTCTGCCCCCGCTTCCCCTCCGACACCGGCACCCTCCCCAGGTCCCCATTCAAGGGCACCCAATTGGACGTTCGCTGGAGAGAATGAAGTTGGGTTCCTCCGAGAATCAACAAGATACTTTGAGAGGTTGGACTCTGCGCAAAGAGAACGCTTCCTCGGCGAGCTTCTAAATATGTGTAACAACCAACAACTTGTTTTCGTCCACAACTTTGTTGCACCAAAACTGAAGAAGGATCCCTTCCTTCACCTTCCGAACGAACTTTGTCTGAGAGTAGGTCATGTGGACTCTTATCTTGTACTACCCATTGACAGTCTCAGGTGCTCTCTTTTGTTGATGACCCCATTACACTGGCAAGGGCTTCGCAAGTTTCGAGGCGATGGCGCGAGCTGTTAAACGATGACTTGGCGTGGAAACTGCTTTGCGACAAGTATGCGTATCGTCGGATGTCGAATGAAACATTAGATCTTGTGGAGCCTCTGTCCCTTCCACAGGCGTCTCGAAGGCCATATGGATATGCAATCCGATCAGCAAAACGTGGACTGGAAGCCACCATCAGTGGACCATCTGCAAGTGCACCGAACTTGACCACGTCTACGCTAAGCTCAGCCTCCAGCAGTCCACGTATCAAGCGAAGGCCCAAGACAACGAGCTACAGATCACATTTTAAACAGAAATATATGGTTGAAGCTGCCTGGAGGAGAGGCGGCGAAAGCATTATAAAACATATCACACCAGACCAGGGGGTTGTTACAAGTCTTCATCTAACCGACAAATATATCGTCGTTGCGTTGGACAATGCAAAGATACATGTTTTTAATACCATGGGCGACCATCAAAGAACACTTCAGGGCCATGTGATGGGAGTTTGGGCAATGGTGCCATGGGAGGATATGCTGGTTAGCGGAGGATGTGACCGTGATGTCCGCGTGTGGGATATGGCGACAGGGTGGGTTCAAAAACAGGCAACGATTCAAGCGTTTACTGACATCCTTGTAGAGCGAGTGTACATACCCTTCGAGGCCACACTTCTACTGTTCGATGTCTCAAGATGGCAGACAAAAACACCGCTATTTCTGGGTCACGCGACACAACGTTAAGGATATGGGATCTACGGACAGGTGTTTGCAGGAATGTCTTAGTGGGCCACCAGGCTAGTGTTCGCTGTCTCGGTATCCACGGTGACATTGTGGTTTCGGGCAGTTATGATACGACAGCAAGAATCTGGAGTATTTCGGAAGGACGGTGTTTACGAACGCTTACTGGACATTTCAGCCAAATTTACGCCATCGCCTTTGATGGCATCAAAATCGCCACCGGCAGCCTGGACACCAGCGTGAGAATATGGGATCCCACCACCGGAGCATGTAACGCTATCTTACAGGGACATACATCTCTGGTGGGACAACTCCAAATGCGTGGCGACACTCTTGTCAGTGGCGGCTCTGATGGGTCTGTTCGAGTATGGTCCCTCTCAGCTGGTGCGCCTCTTCACCGATTGGCCGCACATGACAACAGCGTGACAAGTCTGCAATTCGATGACGTCCGGATTGTCAGTGGGGGAAGTGATGGACGTGTCAAAATCTGGAGTTTGAAGACTGGCCAATTGGTTCGAGAGCTGAGTCAGCCTGCTGAATCGGTATGGAGGGTGGCATTTGAGGAAGAGAAATGCGTTATCATGGCAAGTCGAGCGAATAGGACGATGATGGAGGTAAGCCATTCCTTTGGCCGCTTGAAAATGTCGTACTGATCAAAACACAAGGTGTGGTCGTTCTCCCCACCCGAGGAACATCCCATGCTTCGAGATACATCCAGCAGCCCTGACAGCATGCCAGACCAGCACATGACTTTGCATTCGGATGGTGAATCTGACATCCCTGATGGAGATAGTACGATGCGTGATACTTGATTTTGCGGGGCCGGCTTCCTCAACGGTTCCTGGCGCTCTGATCCAGACACGAGCGATATTCTGGCGCTATACGCTGTATGGACAGCAGTGGCTATATGGAAAGGACTGGCGCTGCACACTGATAGCAAATGCATACGACAGAGGGAGGTTGGTATGACATTGTTAGCGATCGTATCCCAATAGCAACCTCAAGGTTCCGGACCATCAGACCGGAGACCTTGCGTGCAATACTTTCATTCAGGTTTAGGAGATCGACAAGTTCTCATGATACCACACTTCCAACACCTTTCTCTTTAATTGCTGTAGAGGCTACTACGGCCAACTGTGATCCCCTACTGTTGTCTGCAGCGAACGAGTACAACAGCTTCTGCCTCACATTCAACCTCCTCCGCCCCTGTGAAGGCTTGGCATTATTACATACCCCAGAGTCAAATAAATTTCTCCCGCACGCCTGAACTCTGTTCACCTTGACCTGGTCGATTGATCGTAGAATCAGTTTGCACTGCAAATCAGACTACCTATTTTCAAACGCCATGTCTCTCTCCATACCGCAAGCTTCGCAGGCTGGCCTCTTCAAACAAGGCTATAACAGGTTCGTCTGCGACGCGTTTTATGACTTGAAGCCTCTGACTCTTTACGCAGCTACGACGCCGAAGATGGAGCCGTTATACGAAACATTGATGCTTGCAGAACGATAGCCTCGACGGTGCAAACCAGCCTTGGTCCATTTGGAAGGAATAAAATTGTCATCAACCACTTACAGAAAATGATCCTGACCTCCGACGCTGCCACTATTCTCAGAGAACTCGATGTCGTACATCCAGCGGCGAAATTACTTGTCATGGCTTCACAGCAGCAGGAAGCAGAGATGGGCGATGCGACAAACATGGTCATAGTACTGGCTGGAGAATTGCTGAAAAAGGCAGAGGAGCTTCTACGGATGGGCTTGACCACTAGCGATGTAATCAGTGGTTATGAGAGGGCTGGTAAAGAGGCAATCAAGTGTCTGGAGCGGCTTGAGGTTGAAAGAGTGAGGGACATCAGGAATAAAGATGAACTGGTCAAAGCACTCCGAACCGTTGTTGCGTCGAAGCAATCAGGCACTGAGGATGTGCTTGCCTCCCTTGTGGCGGAAGCTGTGCTTGCTGTTCTCCCGAAGAATCCAGTCAATTTCAACGTGGACAATATTCGAGTGGTGAAGATTATGGGTGGTTCGTTGGAGCAATCGAAAGTGGTGAAAGGCATGGTTTTTGGAAGGGAGCCAGACGGGGTCATCAAGAATACCAGGAAGGCCAAGGTCGGGGTGTTCTCATGTCCCATTGATATCAGCCAGACGGAGACCAAGGGAACAGTGCTGTTGAAGAACGCAGAGGAGATGCTGAACTTCTCAACTGGTGAAGAAGAACAATTGGAGACCGCCATAAAAGAGCTCTATGATTCAGGCCTAAGGGTTGTTGTTGCTGGTGCTACCGTTGGAGAACTTGCTCTGCATTACCTCAATCGCTTCAAGATTCTGGTCATTAAAGTCTTGTCCAAATTCGAGCTGAGAAGGTTATGCCGCGTGGTAGGGGCAACACCTCTTGCCAGATTAGGGGCACCGATGCCGGACGAGATGGGCACGATAGACGTTGTGGAGACGACCGAAATCGGAGGCGACAGAGTTACCGTATTCAGGCAAGAGGATCCTGCTGCTATCACTCGGACTGCAACGATTGTTCTTCGAGGCGCAACTCAAAACCATCTGGACGATGTCGAACGAGCTATTGATGATGGCGTGAATGTGGTCAAAGCTTTGACGAAGGACGGGAGACTAGTTCCTGGTGCTGGAGCTACAGAGATGCAATTGGTAGAGAGGATATCTGCTTATGCGGACAGGACCCCTGGCCTCCCGCAACACGCAATACGGAAGTATGCTGAGGCGTTTGAGGTCATCCCGAGGACTCTGGCAGAAAGCGCTGGGCTTGACGCCACTGAAGTTCTGGCACGACTGTATACCGCACATCAGCACCGCGAATCAACGGATGAGGAATCTTCAGAGGAAGAAGACGGATCTGGGGATGCCAACGAGAGCTCAGATGATGAAGAGCCATACTGGACCACGGGAGTGGACCTGGAAGCTTCAGATGCAAGCGGAATACTGGATACCATGGAGGAGGGTATTCTGGATCTGATGGTCAGCAAGAGCTGGGCGATCAGATTAGCGACAGAGTCGGCCAGAACGGTGCTTTCGGTGGATCAGATCATCGTAGCCAGACAGGCTGGTGGGCCAAAGCCGCCAGGACAGAATCCCAATTGGGATGAAGATTGATTTGGTCGGGCAACTTGATGCTGATAGATGACTCATTGCAAAAGCCAGTTACATACCCCCTGCATAGAAGAAATGCAGTATGATTTTGAGGCATGGGTATCTTGCAATGACCTGACGCTAAACTCCATGTATGCATTTGGGAGTCAATGTCACGAAACCGGCAGTTGATGACTGAACGACGCCCCTTGTCTCCGTTCCTCCGCCTCCTCCCGGGCCATTAGAAAGTCGTCGTCTCCCACGTCGCTGCCCTCATCCCACATCTTGTCCAGTTCTTCCTGGTCATCCTTTCCCACCGCCCACACACTCTCTCTCAGCCTTTTGTTTCTCTCCCGGTCTTCTTCTATCCTCTGCTCAATAACCCTTTTATCCATCCTCACCGCCCCATTGACCTGCTTTCCACCAGGCCCAGCCCCAGCGCCTCCACTCCCCACCCTGGGTGTATGCCTACTATCGACATCCATCCTCTGCTCCTTAGCTGTGAGATCCTCCTTTGGTACGTCCGCCACGTTTACCCCCTCGCCCATCTCTGCATCCCCACTAACCTCCTCCGCCGCACCCTCCCGATTCTCCTCATCCTCCTCCAACAACCCCCCAACAGAAGCCCCTTCTCTATCTCTCAACAGCCCCTCCATCTCCTCCACCACCTCTTGCCCCAACACTCCCTTCTCCCCCAACACGCCCACCACCCTCCTCACTACCTTAACATTCGCCTTCGCAGCCCCTGCCCCACCTCCACCCGCGCCAACCTCTCCGGGCGCCGCAACCACGGCCTCCACAATCCTTCCAATATCCCTCCGAATCATAACTACATACTCCTCATACCCCTCCTTAATACTCAATTCGCAAAAGTGCTCAAGGAAGTACATGATATTCGCACGATTGTTCATGTTGTTCCGTTCCAGCTGTTCGAGAATGCAGGAGTGAAGGTCTTCGTCCATGTCTCGGTGTTTGAGCGCGTATTGGGCGCATCGGATACTGGCGGTGCTGGAGGCGGAGAGGTGGGAGAGTAGGTTTGTGAAGCGCAAACGGACTTCGAAGGGGTCGGCCATGGTTGATAGGATGGACAACGAGGGCTAGATCGGTGGGGGGGTGGCGGAGCCGGGTTGGTAGGTGAAAGTCTGTCGTCTTGTTCGAGAAGGGTGTCGAGCCCGCCCTCGGGGTCTGGCGACGAGGACACAGTTTGTGCTTCCGCTGTAGGATGAGGATTTGGTGGTATTGGGTTATACGTAGTGTTTCTTTGGTTTTGGTAATGAGATGGCTTTGGGGAAGTAAGGAGACGAATTAATGAATGCTACGGTACTACTACACTCGACTATCAAGATGTTACATAATAACTACAAAGAACCCCCCATTGGCCAGAGCTGCCAAGAGATATTTCTAGTGGCTTGGCAGAAGCCCTTTAACTACTACTACAAGGGGGCCTGAAGTATTGTCAGCTCAGCGCTAGTACAGCCCCGCGCAAAAGTATCCGACCAAAACGCGTCATTTTTGAACACGCGTTTTTTTACACCCTTTTTCAAACAACTACTATGGCTCAACGCAAGGCTCTGGCGCCTCTTGAAATTAACAGGAGCTATGGCAAGGAGTTATCTCCATACCAACGAGGTCAAATTTCGGCGTACAAATCTATGGGGTTGACAAATCAAAAGATTAGTCAAAATTTGCAATGTAGCAAAACCACCATTTTCGACACCCTTGTTCAAAATCCACTACGCAACTAAGGCAAAAGCTTGCCTCGTTTAAGACGCCCTCAGACCTTAAATAAGGTTCAAAAACGTAATATTCTATATCTTATTCGTACTAATTTAAAGGCTACTTATTAAGAAATCAAGTCTAAAGTTAATATTAGTGTTTATTAGAGTATAATTTATTAAATCCTTAAAGATAAAGGCATTATTAATTAGCTAGTTAAAAAAAGACCTTTATTAACTCTGTAATTAGCTATTAAATAATTTATATAGTATAAAGAATAACAAAACTAGATATAAACTAAGTAAAGCAAAATTATATTTAGTAATAAATATTTGCTTAAAAAAGGTAGTAAAGCGTATTAAATATAAGCTTTTTATATATTATAATAATATTAGAATTTTAATATAATTAATATATATAAAAAAAGCAAAGATATTAGTATTATAATATAAGATATAATTTATAAAGAAGGTTACTTAGATATTATATTATTAAAGCGTGATTCTAATTCTAAGAAGTTAAGATATACTGCTAACTCTTATCTAGTAGTGCTTTATAAGCAGATGCCTTAGATATATAAACTAGGGCACAAATTCATATAAGATAATGCCTAAATTTATACTGCGAAGAAGATTATTAATTAGCTTTAAGAGGAGGGCATAGAGTTGATAGAATAGCCAGCCTATAGTCCTGATCTTAACCTAATTGAACACCTCTAGGCGCAACTCAAGCAATAGATCAATAATCACCACCCAGAGCTAATCAATATAGGCAAATCAGAGGAGGATTATCAACAGTTATTCAGAGCTATTTATGAGGGTTGGGATGCCATAGGAGAAGAAGCTATGGCCAATCTCATCAAGAGCATGGATAGTCGAGTGAATGCGGTCATTGCGGCCAAAGGATGGTACACCAGATTCTAAATATCAACTGCCTATTCAGGAAATTAGTCCAGCCTCAATCTCTGGATGTTTCTGAACATTTCGAGCTGTTTTTTATTCGAATCCATCAAGTTGGTAACTTACTATATTCCGATCTGGCCAAAGGATGGTACACCAGATTCTAAATATCAACTGCCTATTCAGGAAATTAGTCCAGCCTCAATCTCTGGATGTTTCTGAACATTTCGAGCTGTTTTTTATTCGAATCCATCAAGTTGGTAACTTACTATAGTAATTTGTATGAAGATGGTCCAAAATGTTGGTGGGGTGTGAAGGTGGGGTTGGTCGGATACTTTTGCACTAGTACTGTATCTTTGCTTGTAAACTCTCTCTGTACAGAGCCGCTTTGCTCAAAAGAAGTTAGATGTAATGATTTGACTTATTAGAATGAATGCACACAGAACAAGCTTTATATCGACGAATCATGACACTATGTCGCTGTAATAAGAACTAGCTGCTCCTAGCACCAGAGTAACAATACCTCAGGCCCCTCCCGTAGTACTATTACTATAGTTGTAGTAAGTTACTAACTGTCCCGCCCGCGCGTTTCGAACCTAAAGCAATTTCCAAGTGGAAGCATCTGTACGGAATAATGGTCAACACGGAATGAATTTTGATCAGCGATGATCCTCTTGATCCTCGCTCATGCTCATCACCAAAGCATGAGGCTATCGAATTCAAAAGTCATGTATACCCCTCTTCTGGCTTGATGTAAGCAACGAAGCGCAGCATATCTCACAGGTGGAAACCTATCCCAAGTTTGGCGATATAGCAACTACCTGGCACTGTCTTCAGTTAAACGAGTCTTCTGCGATTCGAACTAGATAACACCGTCAGGACCAAACTCAGAATCTTGAATAACATTTGCCACCCGCTTTGCATGGTCTTTCGCTGGATACTTAGCCTCAAGGTGAGGATGATGGCCCTTTCGAAAGTCGTCGATCGCAGACATGTTGCATAATCATTGCTGAACGAAAGAAGTCAGTCACTCTGTTGGTAGGCCGTGTTCAAGCTAGAGCCCTCCGGCCCTTTATCACGTAGCGTACACCCTAATGCACCAGTTCATCGAATGCACCACTTCAGCAATCAAGGGAAATATTCAGGCTTTGAATACCCCAGTCACGGTCAAATATCATCTAAAGTTCCTCGGCGAAAGCTTAGAAGGATCGTATGGTCTATCATAATTAGGATTGCTGACAGTGGTCGTGTACTAATGCTTTAACTGAAAGTGAAGTTTAGTTAAAGTGTCTAGGCATGTTCTGGGGGAAAGTGGTTGCCACATTAGGGTCTAGTTAGTTAGCCAACATTGAGCTTAACTAGACACGACCAGTCGCTCGAGTAGGGGCTCTTTTTTAACACCGCCCCAGTGGAACACTTACCCTAAATCAGCCACTGGTCAGTTTCCCTTTACAAGTACGCTGTTCATTACCACGCTGAGTTTTCGAGGTAGACTGGGCCAGTGACCATCAGACAGCAGCTGTCAAGGCTGGCTCAAGTCCTGGGTCTTCGGTCTCGATATTTAGGAGAGTGATCTCCAAGGTAGGGAGGCGGCAAGATCACGGATGTGACGTCCATCGTTTCGGTCCAGAGACCACTTCTACATCCTGATGCATCTATGATATCTTCCATGGCGTAACGAAACAAAATGTTTAGTGCATTCTGCTGGCGAAACTATTCTGTTTCCACGTTCTTGAACTGTTTCTACCATGTAATTCTATACCTTTGCTTCTCTTCATCCGAAAGCTCTCTAAGGGGGATATACAGATGTTTATCTGGTCTCGCTTGCTTGCTTATTTACTTGCTTCTACTTAATATGCTCCAGATTTAGTTATCTCCCAAGCTTTTTGACGTAGAACGATCATGTCTTTTGTATCTTCTTCCAAAAGAATCCAAAAGGACGCCTCTGACCCTCATGAGCCAAAGCATCATACGCCTGGCGCTGCACGAGGAGGACGGTCAGAAATCCCAACCCCAACATCCGAGGAGACACGCTTTGACGGACTTCTTACTGTACATGTAGCACAACCAGAAGGCCGTGCCTCAGCGTCAGGGAGGCCGAGAAGTGATCAATCTAATATCACACAATCTGCGCGACCAGGAAGCCCATTTACAGCATCTAAAAAGCCTCGAATCACTGAGCCCCAATCCGCAACAGCAGGGCCATCAACCTCGTCGATCTCGGCCTCGGAAGACGCTGCGGTTCCTACATCTGCATCTACACAGCTCATGGGTGGTGGCGGGACAACTGACACAGGATACAATTTCGCTGGAGGAGGTGGCGCTGGATCTTCTGGAAGGGCAACGACACGAGACTGGTTGACCGAGCTCCCACACCGGACCAAGTCAAGCCGACATATGTATGCTGCTATGGACATGATCGTTGGGATGGCAGTAGCTGCACCTGATGAGAACAACAGAGGTGCCGAAGTCTTCCCGCTCTTCAATGGGCCCACGCCTCTATCTTCCGAAAAGATCGCGGAAGAAGTTGGTGTCTCAAGCTCTACAGTGTCCCGGTCGAAGGCCGAGGGAATTGCGGCTGGGATAGGAAGTGCAGGAATATCCCACGGTACGTACGACACGCAAGACAAACGCGACCAAGTTTACGCCCTTTTCAACGAAGGTAAGTCGTACAGGACCATTGTGACGATAGCAGACGTTCCAAAACACGTATTGGAACGATGGAAGGCCGATGGCCTGGCCGCTGGACGAATTAATCCTGAAGCAACTTATGAAAGCCGCATAGCAATCAGCAGGCAAAAAGTTAACCAGCTGTACAGTCAGAACGAAAAGATATCTCTCGCAGAGGTTTCGCGGGAAACAGGTGTACCAAAAACAACGATAAGTAGTTGGAGGCGCAAGAAGATTGAATCCGGAATCACAAATCTTGAACCGAGCGGCTCCAAGAGCTTTGCTGATATTCAAAATAAGTCTAAAAGGGCTGAGGCTTACGCTCTACTCATACAGGACAAGACTATGACCATAAAAGAGGCTTCAAAGAGGGTAGGAGTTACAGAATCTATGGTACACCGGTGGAAGGCCCGGGATGTTGCCGCTGGCACGTTGCCGCCTGGGCTAGATGTCCAGCGTTTTCGAAACCGTTATGAACCCGAAAAGAGGAAAGAAGTCCAAGACCTGCTTCGTCAGAGTTTACCAGTCAAGCGAATTCACGAAATCACAGGAGTAGGAAAGACTACAATTTGGAAATGGAAGGCAGGGGAAGACGCGGCAGGACCAGACATTTCAGAAGAAGGTGCATGTTCTGAATATGAAACTTCTGCAGCTCCATCGTCTAATCTTCCAAAGGAATCCGGATATTCCTCAGATGCTTTGGTACATATCCCTAGAAATATGGCGCCATATCTTGGTGATATCCCCTTTGAAGGCAGTATTGGGCTCACTAGGAGATAACAGCCCTTCTGACTACCGATGAGTTATCGGTAGTTGCATAGATACTGTGCATTGCAAAATTGTTGCGAATTCCTTGGCGGGACCGAAGCTTGGTGCAGAAATTTATGGCAGTTCTCACTTTTGTGGTAATAACAAAGTAACTGAATTTATTATTACACTCTAATTAAAAATACTATTAAACTCAAAATTATTATATAAAGAGTCTTATATCCTTTGTGATCCCGGTTAACCCCTATCGTGGGTGTCCTTCCTTGTAGAGTTTAGCGTTAAGAGGTACCTGTGTTTAGCGGTGAGGTTATTTCTGCAGCCTTGGCATTAGAAACATCAAAATTATAGGAATGCTACAGCCTTGGCGTTGAGAACATCAAAATTCGTTAAGACCTGGCTACAGCCTTAGCGTTAAGAACACTAAAAGTAAATTATAGAAGTAAAGCTTGAATTAGCTATATTAGGCTAATTATTAGAGTTATAAATTTATAAATAATATTATTTAACAGCTCTTAAAATTCTTTATTTAAATTATATATTTATACTTATATCTCTTGTAAGCCCGAATAGACCCCTATATAAGACTCCTGCTATTAGGGGTTTAGTGTTAAGAGGTACCTGCGTTTAGCGGTAAGGTTATTTCTGCAGCCTTTGTCACAGAGTTAATATAAATTTATTATTACACTCTAATTAAAAATACTATTAAACTCAAAATTATTATATAAAGAGTCTTATATCCTTTGTGATCCCGGTTAACCCCTATCGTGGGTGTCCTTCCTTGTAGAGTTTAGCGTTAAGAGGTACCTGTGTTTAGCGGTGAGGTTATTTCTGCAGCCTTGGCATTAGAAACATCAAAATTATAGGAATGCTACAGCCTTGGCGTTGAGAACATCAAAATTCGTTAAGACCTGGCTACAGCCTTAGCGTTAAGAACACCAAAAGAAAATTATAAGAATAAAAGTTAAATAAGCTATATTAGGCTAATTATTAGGGCTAGAGATCTATAAATAGTATTATTTGATAGCTCTTTAAAGACTTTATCTAAGTAATGAGATATCTAGTAGTTAGAGCTATTATTAATAAAGTAAATCAAAAAAAGATAAAATAATATTATTTTTAAAAATTAGTTCTAAGATTAACTTTATTAGTATAATAGATATAAGTTTATAAAAAATATAGTATATTTTTCTGTTTATAGTCTTTTAGAAAGAGCTTTTTTAAAAGTTATAACTAAAGTGGTTTATAAGTTATTTAATATTTCAGCATTTAGAGTTTTTTTATTTTTTGTTCCTATTAAAACTTAGCATTTTATATTAATAAATTTTACTACTTTATATTATCTTTACTCTTTTATTTCTTTATTAAATTAACTCGAAATTAATTTAAATTAATACTAGTCCTTAGAGTTATCTATTTAATTAGCTCTATTGCCTTAAATCAGCCTTTTCTACTCAAAAACTATAATGGATAAAGTACCTCCTCTTTTATAGCGCAGGAAATATGCAGGACTCGCTACGCACTCAGATGGCAGCACTGATAGTATATCTATAATAGTACATGGCTCTCTGTACAAGTACTATAGAACCAGAGATTAATACAACCTCTTTAGGAAAGTATAATCTCTTTTAGAAGAAAGCTACCGCTTCTAGTCTTGTAGATACTCTGTTAGATCTTCTGCGCAGGTTAACTAGTAGCACCTCTTATGTTTAATAAAGAAATATATAAAGTAGAGCGCTAGCCGCACTATAGATAGACTCTCTAGCTTATGTTTTAGTAATCTATAGATTATTAACTTATTCTAGTTTTAAGCTATTATAGTAAACATAAGCTTAACACTTACTTACTATTCTAAGAGATAATACAAAACTCTTTTATCTGTGGCATAACTATTAGAGAACCTATCTAGGGTTATTTGACTATATAAGAAAGTCATTACTTTAGAAGTAACACAAGGTCTGTTTGATACAAACACTCTGTACTATATAAAGATTTAAGAATTATTAAGTCAAGATGATTTATAATTAAATAGAGAGAAAAGAGAGTAACGAAGTTTATTATTCTTTCTTAAGCAATTAGAGGTGAAGCCTAGACGAAGCCTCTCTTATAAATTAAGACGCCTTATATATATTAATTAAGTATATAGAGAGAGCAGCAAATAATCTATTAGCTCTTCTAGTCTTTATAGTGCTAGTTAATAAGAATTAGATATATATAATAACATTTATACTAATATTAGTAGCAGCCTATAAGGAAGAAAAAGCCCTTTGCCTAAAGAAGAAGGCTAAGTATTAAGAAGCCTTTTAAGAGAAGGAAACTTAAGAAGAAAGATACTAAGACCTTAATAAAGGTACTAGTATTAAGATTAAGGCTCTAAAGAATAAACTCTATAATAAGGAAGAGATTATCTAGAATCTCTGTAACAAGATTATAATAACTCTAAAGCTATAAGTTTAAGTAGAATCTTTATTAAAGACTCTAATAGAATAAGAGTTACTACCTTAAAGACAGACCTTATTAGAAGCGACTCTAAGCCTCTTAATAGCGCTTAATACAAAGATAAAGAAGCTGCTTTACCTAGAGATTTTTAAAGATAGACTTCTTTAGAAGTTTCGCTCTTAGTTATTAGCTATAAAGATAAAGTTTATAATTAATGTGATACTCTTTTTGACAAAGCTATCTAAGGTCGTCTATATATAATTATGTATAAGTAGTAATGCAGCGCTTTTTCTAATAGAACTATCTAAGGTTACTTATATATAGTTGTATACTAGCAGGAACGCTTATAAATTGCTTAGGTCTTACTTTAAAGACTTTAAAAGGGCCTAGGTTTCAGATATCTTTATAGATCTAATAAATCGCTTTAATTCCTTATTTAGGCAAGAGACTGCTTATAAGGAGTACTATTACTTATAGCAAAGGCAGCAGAGCCTTGCTATCTTTCTAAGGGACTTCTAATAGCTTTCCTGCAAAGCAGAAGTCTAAGAAGAGGATTAGATTATAAATCTTTAAGATAAGATTTAAAATAATCTAAAATAAGTAATTATTCTTTGCAGATATATATTAATTTAGGAGATAATTACAGACCTAATATATACTGATATAAATAGTTAATGTATTACCTTAAATAAATTAGTAATTAATATTAGCATATTAGTAAAACCTTTAGTTTCTAATATTTATTAATTTACTAATAAATTAATAGCAAAGAAAGAAAGGCTAGTAGCTAAGCCACAACTTCTAAGAGATATGTCTATAGTAAGGTACTATTATTATAAGAAACTAGGACACTATATAAAGAATTACTCTTAGACACAAGAGTAATAAGGAAAAGAGTTACCTACTACTAAGACGTTATAAGCAGGCCTAATAACATAACTAATAAAAAAGCTATAAAGATCCTTATTATAATAATAAAAAATAATTTTGAGGCTTTATTTCTGATTAATATTAGCATTAGAAAAAAAAGAGAAAGATTAATAATATTAGCATTATTAGATATAGAATATTAGTTAAGCGTAGTTATAAATTATTAATTGATAAAATAACTTTATAAAAGATTACAGATTAATATAATAGATCTAGTTAAACCTATTTCTATATTTAATTTTACTAATAAGATCTATTAATTTATCTCTTAAGCCTTTTATTTACTTATATATATTAGTAAATACTAACAAAGATTACAAATCTTCTATATAATAAAGGCTACGTACCTTATAATCTTAGGGAAAAAGTAAATAAGGCTATATAGCTATATTCTAGATTCTAGAGATTTATTAATAAAGTTTACAGAGAATTATAATTATAAGGAGCAACTTATATTCTAGCAGAACTACAAGAGTCAGAGTAATAAGCCTAAGGCTAAAGGGCAAGCAGCAGAGGAAGAACTAATAAAGAAGTCATGTAATAAAGTTAGTTATATATATATAACCAAATTTGAAGCTAACTTAATTAGGAAATTACTACTACAGGTAATAAAGATTCTTAAGCGTCCTAAAACAGCCCTAGCTATTTCGTGATCTTTACGCCCTATTAAGGTAGAGAAGACTCTAGGTAGCAGGATAACCACAGCTATTATCTACAAAAGGAGGGTCAAAGAGGCTAGGGTAGCCTAGTACAGCACTAAGCCTGTAAGCATTATAGTATTTAAGCGATTATTAATCACTCCTAGTGCAGAAATATTCGCTATCATAATAAAGGACATAAATAAATATATTAAGAAACAGATCTAGTTAGAACTAGACCTGAAGAAGGTTCTTCTAATAGAATTTCAAGAATTCGCAGATGTCTTCTCAAAGGAGGCTTCTGATACTCTTCTGGAGCATAGGGAGGAGTACGATTATAAGATCAAACTGGAAGCAGGTGCCAAGCTGTTACAGACGCAGCCCCTGCGTAGAATGAGCCCAGAAGAGCTCAAGGTGGTCAAGAAATACATCAAGGAGCATCTCAAGAAGGGGTTTATTAAACTAAGCACTGCCTTATTCGCATCGCCAATTCTTCTAGTACGGAAACCCTAAGGGGGACTTCGTTTCTGTGTCGGCTTGTATGGGCGGGTCGCTTATGAACCACGTTACTTATAAAAGGAAGATTAAAGAAGCTAGAGTAGCCTAGCATAGTACTAAGCCTATAAGCATTACAATATTTAAGTAATTATTAATTATCCCTAGTACAGAAATATTCACTATTATAATAAAGGACATAAATAAACATATTAAGAAATAGATCTAGCTAGAACCAGACTTAAAAGAGATTCTTCTAATAGAATTTTAAGAATTTGCAAATGTCTTTTTAAAGGAGGCTTCTAACACTCTTCTAAAGCACAAAGAGAGGTATAATTATAAGATTAAACTAAAAGTAGGTGCTAAACTACCTTGAACGTAGCCCCTATATAGGATAAGCCTAGATAAGCTTAAGGTAATTAAGAAATATATTAAGAAGCATCTTAAGAAGAGATTTATTAAATTAAGTATCACCTTATTTATATTATTAATTCTTTTAATACAAAAACCCTAAAAGGGACTCTATTTCTATGTTAATTTTAGAGATTTAAACAATATTATAAAAAAGAATAGCTATATTATCTCTTAGATTAATAAGACTATAAGTCTTCTTAAAAAAGCTAAGTCTTCTCTAAGCTAGATATTTAATAGATATATTACCGGATTTATTTAATAACTAAGAAAGACTACAAACTTATTATATTTAGTACTATCTATAATAACTATTATTATAAAGTATTATTATTCAGATTAATTTTTATACTAGTAATATTCTAACGCTTTATAAATAAGAAATTTATAAAGATACTTAGAAAATTTATTATACTATACCTAAATAATATCTTAATCTTTAGCTAATTAAGAGAAGAACATAAGTAACATATATAGAAAGTCTTATAAATTCTTTATAAAAGTAATATCACTACAGAGCTGCCTGGCACTCTGCGAAGGGACTATAACAGACTTGGACAGGACTGGACCCTGAACTGCGCACAAGGTCAGACCTGGACAACGTAATGATCAGAGGTGATCAGGGTGAGCACTCATGAGCAATGATCAGAGGTGATCAGGATGATCAACTCTGAGCACGAATCTTCTAGTCTATATAAGCACGCTCATTTCCCAGATAGTTTCATAGTCTTCGTAGTCAACTCATGTTATCAGCTTATACCTAAGTTGAAGACATCTTAGTATTGTTTACTGCACTTCCTGTTCTACCTAATCAACTCTTTAGACCTAGCTTCTAGTTAAGACTTGTCTTAACTAGTTAAGCCCTAATAACCCTTTATTAGACTAGGAATATTTATAGCCTTTGCTAATAAAAACAAAAGAAAAAGAGACGTAAAAGGTTAAGGACATAATTAATATTAAGTAAGTAGGCAAGGCCTTAAAGATATAAGCTAAATAAGTAGGTTGGCTAAAGGACTTAACCTACTACTTTATTATAAACTTTAAGGACTTTAAGGACCTGCTTAAAGACTATTTTAAAAGATACCTAATAAAAAGAGCGCCTAATTAATCAAGTTAAAGCTAAGTATAAGAAAATCTAACAGAAATATTATATAACAAAATTAGCTATATATATATAGCCAAATTTTTAGACTAACCTAATTAGGAAGTTGCTAGACTTAGTAATAAAATCTAAGAGGAGTAAGCTTACTTTCTTATATTCTTAATTAAGGGTAATTGATTTTTTAAAGAGAGGGGTAGTATAATAGATAAAGTATCTTCTTTTTTATAGCGCAGGAAATATATAGGACTAGCCACGCACTTAGATGGTAGCGCTAATAACGTATCTATAATAGCAAATAGCTCTCTGTACAAGTATTATAGAACCGGAGATTAATACGACCTCTTTAGGAAAGTATAATCTCTCCTCTAGAGGGAAGCTACTGCTTCTGGCTTTATAGATACTTCGTCAGATCCTCTGCGCAAGTTAACTAGTAGCACCTCTTATATTTAATAAAGAAATATATAAAGTAAAGCGCTAGCTATACTATAAATAGACTCCCTAGCTTACGTTTTAGTAATCTATAAACTATTAACTTATTCTAGTTTTAAGCCATTACAAAAACTCTTAAAAATTATTAAAAACCCCTCAAAATCACTTAAAATATTAATTTCTTTATGAATTTTAGCTTAGTCAGCGTCAGAATCGAGTGCTAGCGCCTCAATTACTTTGAATAAGCGAACTATCAGTAATCTATCCGTTAAAAGCGCCGAAAATAAGCCGAACTCTATCGGAAATCCCTTAAATTCACGTATTTTACGCTCAAAACGTATACAAAAAGCCTCCTAAAACGCTTAATTCTTAATAAATTAAGACGAAATTTCTTCCCTAGATAGCTATAGCTTTCATAGCCATGGGGGATTCTTTCTAGTTGACTCCAGATTCAAAATAGAGCTAATTAATCTAATATCACTATTGAGATTCTATTTCAGGCTGGAATTCATTAAAAACGTGGTCCTCTTTATCTTACAGAGTCTCTACATCAGAATCCTACAAAAAGAGGGCTAAAAGCAAAGGGTATTCCGAAGAAATAAGCAGAAAAGCAGCCAAATAATCACACAAGTAAGCAAAAATAGCTCTTTTTACTTGTTTTTAGTTTTTTTTCTTATTTCTTTTATTATTTATACTAATTTCTATTAGCTCCATCTATCCCTGATGACTCTACAGCCGATAATCAGCTAGATAAGCTTCTAATACCCTCAGAAGAAGCTGAAGAACACTTTAAAAGCTGCTAAATCAACGAAATTCTTTGACCTTTACTTAATTTTTAACTAATTCTGATTATTGAACATCCCTCTGAACCTTGAATCTTCTGATTAATTAGCATTAGCACTCTCTAGCTCTATTTCAGCTATTCTTTAACTAGGAGGTTATGTCTCTTATTATTAAAGAAATAAATTCCTTTATATTTTGTTATAATTCTTCTAAAAATCCTTAGAAATCTCTTTTTATTCTTAAATTATATTAATTTTTTGGCTATTTATTGCTTCTAGCACTTTATAAGTAGCCTATCCATAAGTATCTATAGAATTCTAGAGAGATTCTTGCTTTTTTTTAAAAAATCGTTTTAAGTATATTATATCTTTTTTATTTGTTAAAGTATCATCTTATAAGAAGATACTGTTTACTTATTATAGTCTTATCTTTACTTGTCTTAATCTATCTAGATCTATCTAGTAATAGCCTAATAGGGATTTTCTATGCTAAGGCACAGAAAATTAGGGCATGTAACTACTAATATAGCGCTAAGCCGCTTTAGGAATTTAGCTATATATGTTGTTACAGCACGTGAACGCACTAGGTACCAACAGGCCTTAGAGGCTGCACGGACCCT